>NC_071976.1:2394997-2447756 GCF_026283585.1 Hylaeus volcanicus | reverse complement strand
TGTGTGTGTGTGTGTGTGTGTGTGTGTGTGTGTGTGTGTGTGTGTGTATGTACAGAGTGAGGCTCTGGCTAGTTTCCCACAAAGGCCTCGTGCTTGCATACAAAGTGATTCTCTCGCTAGTCGACTGCGATAAGTCGTTTGCGCGTGTAATCTGTCGATAGGTCTGTAATGCAAGAGACCACTAGGTCCAGCTTAGGTTCACGTGCACAAGACGAAGTTTGCATCGATGGGGGGCTCTTATGTTGCCAGGAACGAGCCTATTAGCGTATCGTACACAGTTAGTCCCATAAATATTCGTACCCTCTATGTCTATCAAAGAAGTTTGACTAAATTAAATAATAGTTTTGATATAACTAAATGAATTTTTCATTATACATATGGATATGAATAAGTTTATATGAATAAGATATACATCAACATATTTAGACAAACATACACTTGGGAGTATTAAGTTTATCATTTAAACAAATTTCTTCAATAGACATAGAGGGTATTATGGGACTGACTGTACATGCAAACATGGAGTGTTTTTGTGGGAAAGTAACTCGAAAATCACCTTGTATAAGTACACAGAGTGATTCTTTAGAGAATTTCCCAGAAAAACATGCCATGTTCTCAACATTGTCGCTATAGCCTCGTTGGTGAACCTCCATGTGAAGACAAGAACCCACTGGTTCCACAATGTACGTATCGTACGAGTAAACCAAAGCTAGCCTGTACCTGGATGCTTAGAAGTCTTCGTGGGAACCCAGCGAGGGAATCACCCCGTGCAGGCGTGTGTCTGTCTTCGTTATATTATTATTTTTCACCGCACGTTCGCCCTTAGCCGTTATAGAATGTATTACCCGTCAATATTGTGCTGCGAGACCACCGAACGACGACCGTAGCTCCTCTACCGTAGCGCGTCATCGCTTCCGGTCGTTAGAACGTTGGATCCCTCGTACGTCGTGCACATGTGAACGCCTCTAATAATCGCGTACGAGCATTATTCCTCGAGCTGGCGGATGGCAATTCGGTCTCATCGATCGCACCCCCGACAGATTCTTCGTTTTATGTGTTCCGTGCATTAGTCACGACGACACGTTCAACTATTTCATCGACCACCGTACGGTAAATCTCGCGACAAGTGGACGTTCATTTCCACCCTGTGTCGGCTCGACGACTTCCCATTCCCTTATGTACGTATGCACACGGTGTAGGTCCCGTACATAACCCGCGTATGGTATATCTCGAACCGTATCAACAATCACTCACTCTCTCTCTCTCTCTCTCTCTTTCTCTCTCTATATATATATATCCATGTCAGTATTATGTATATGTATATATATAATGTATGTTTATGTATACGCGATCCACGGACGACGTCCGTGGCCCGGGATCAGTCAACGCGACGTATTCCTCGCGAGTCAAGTGTCATCGAAATATCGTTCACTACCGCTCGTCCGGCACTGGACAGGATGTCTCTTAACTCAACAGTCGGTGTCGTCCTGGTGGCGTCTACGAAGCTCCAGATAACGGTGCCGGGCGTCGCAGTAATGAAGCAGCGGTACCTAGACGTCGGTCCCCGTTCCTTCCTGGTATCCCTCGTCGGGGGAACTGCGCGTCGAGCCCAGGACGCGTTTCAACGCTGACACGGGCGGCAAAACCGGCACTCCCTTCTGCCAAACTCTTATCTGCTTGGCGCCAGGCGGGAATTGCTCGGCAATTGGCGCCACCACGGCCAGTGCCTCCTTCGAGGGGTACGTGCTGACCGACACCGATGTCCTGGACGCGTCCCTCGCCTCCCACATGCAACTCGAGTAGAGGATCTTCGCGTCGTCCACCATCTCCATGCGACTGTAATCCGCACCGCCGTACGGCGTGATGTCCTCCGCGGAGCCCCTGCGCGTGTCCCTGATCAGATCGGGATTTTCGATGGGCATCAACGACGTGGTGGACGAGAAACATGCCCCGGGCGCGACCATCACCGAGGACTGTTGACTCTGATCGTCGAAACGACCTATGCTACCGTACTCGTTCTCCGTCTGCAAGGACGCCGGCTGCGGTCTCTGAACGTAGCTGAGGTTCAGATTCCACCCCGGTGGATTACACGCGGAAGGTTTAGATTCCACCCCGAACGACGTCGTCTCGATCTCCTCGTGTTTTCTGCGAATGGTCGAGGTCGCGGACGCTGGGGTGTCGTTGTTCCCGCCATCGGCGGATACGCCCTCCGCGGGAACGGCGGATTTCACGTCCTTCAAGGGCATTCTTCTCAGACGTATGAACAATACGAGGATGATGAGGAGAATGAAGAGGATCAAGACGACCAACGCGGCTGATATACCCGCGATCTGGCCCGAGCCGAGCGTGGACATTCCAGCGGTTCTCAAGGACACGTGAAGGGTGAAGTTCGCCTCGACGCTGCCCGCGCGATTCTCCGCCACGCAGTAAAACTCGCTCGAATCTGTTTCCTGGGCGTTGGTGAGCACCAGGGTGCTACGTTTTCGGAACTGACCCTCCTCGAAGATCAAGATCTTCTGGTAGCTACTAAACGCCGAATGGTTGGCCAGCAGCCTACCGTTCCAGTACCACTTTACCTTGGCGGGTGGTATCGCGCTCACTCGACACACGATGCTGGCGTTCTCGCCTATCGTCGCCTCGGCGTAACGACTCGCGATGAGGAGGATGGGACGACAGGCGAAGTCGTCTATACCCAGGTCGGTGAAGGTTCGGTTCAGCAACTGTTTCGGCCCGTGGCACTGGGGCGCTACAAGAGTTGGGAGATTGTGCTTCACCAGCCACATCTTCATCTCGCGCAGATGACAATCGCAGATCCAGGGATTCTCGTGGAGCTCTATGCTGGTGAGCTTGTTCAGGGGCTCGAAGGTGCCCGGGTGTAGCGTCGACAGCTGATTGTTGTTCAGCTTGAGGCTCTCGAGCAGCTCCAGACCGCGGAAACCCTTCGCCTCGATCTCCACGAGCTGCGTGTGCGAGAGATCCAGCTTGACCAAGTTCGGAGTATTCTTGAAGGCGAACGAGTGGATCTTCCGGAGCGGATTGTTCGCGAGCACGAGGTCCCTGAGAAACACAGTGTCCGAGAAACTGGCACCGGGGACTATGGTTAACAGGTTGTGACTTAAATCGAGCTCCACGAGATTCGTAAGGCCCGCCAGTGCCTCGCTATCGATTCGGTCGATACGGCACTCGCGTAGGTAGAGACGCTGTAGATTCGTCAAGCGTACGCGTACGAAGATGTTGCTCGGCAGGGTACGAATGTCGTTGCCGCTGGCGTCCAGCACTTGCGTCTCGGGATCGACCCACTCCGGTATGTTGGTCAGGGCGCGATTTATACATTCGACCGTGCGCTTCCCGCTCTTCCACTTGCAGGAACACTGATCGGCGCACTTATCGCTGGTTACGATGCCGAGCAACGTCGTCGCGTAAAATAAGAACACCGTGATCTCCATGACGAGCGTGTTTATTATTGTCGAACGGTGGTCCTGTTCTCGGTGAACGTTATCCACTCCGAATAGCCTGTTCGCGGATGCCAGCTTCGCCTGACGCATTAACGAGCGAGAAATCTTTCGGATCTCCCGAGGAAATCATTCGAGAAAGAGTTTTCACCCATTCTCCACTATTTCGTTCACTCGGCCGACTCTACCTCGCGATTAGACGCGATCACTCTCGTTCCGTTGGCTTTCTTTCGTCGCACTTTAGCTTCCTCACGCGTATCCGTCACGATTGTCACTTCACACTTCGCATCAAGCGTGTAGTTCTCGTAACATTCCGCGGCTAATTATACCACGGCGCGACCTTCTCTTCGATCCCCCCCGTTTCAAACGACTCCTCGCCGCTGAACGACCGACTATTTTCGGCGAACTCACGAATCGACGAAAACCAACACCGTCTTCTTTCCTGTCTGGCTTTCCCGTATTTGTCGGTACTCGTCACACGCGCGCGCGCACATTGGGGTACATACGAGCAACGTACGAGAGCAGGGCATACACACCGCGAGCGTCCCGTTCTTACGTAAACGCGTTTCTACCGATCAACGTGCACTCTATCCGCGCTGGCCGGGCACCCTTCGGCGGACGCCGTCGAAAATAACACCCCGTCGTCGTCGTCGTCGTCGTCGTTACACGCAGGCACAGCGAACGACGAACACCGCGGAACACCCGAATTACTCGCGAAAACTACCCCCGTCGCTCTGTCTCCGTCTCGCGCGCGCGTTCTCACCGCTATTGCCCGAGGCGTTGTCCGTGCTAGGTGATCTCCGTTTCTTTTTTTTTTTCACCCCCGCGGCTTTTATTTCCGACGAACGCGCGAAACACTCGAACCGATGGCGCGGACGCTCGTCGTGAAATGAGAGACTATGAAAAGCCCGGCACTGAACCGGAGAGATACCCACTCTCCCGCGCTCTGTCTTTCTTTCGATACGTCGTTGCACACTGCCAGGAGGGAAAACGCCGACGCGAAGTAGGGCGCACCCTTCTTCCACTCTGCCCAGACTATATACAGGGTGTACACACCACCACCGTGATTCCGAGGCACCCCTTACGGCGCCTTTCCTCTCCTCCCAGCGTCATCCACCAGCATCCTTCACCCCCTTCGCGAGCCTGCTGTTCCCTGCAAAACCACCCCTACCCGCCGCCTAGGGAACCCCCGCCACTCCCAGCCAGACAGCTCGTGCGCTTTCCACCGAGGGGTCGGGTAGGGATCGTTTCCACCCCTACCATCGCGGACGAGCAACCCCACCTTCGTGACGGCGTTTTCCACCCCTCTAAATGGATACACGGTGGGCGCGCGCACAACATTACCAGTGCCCTGCTCTCTCTTCGCTCCTCTTTCTCTCGCCCAGTGTCTCTCAAATTGCGATCCGCGGGCCACATCGAGCTTCGCCAGCTCCGCGAACGAAGAAAGATGGAAACGGTACGCGGGGAACTTTCTCGGGGTCGGTTAGAACTCTAGAGGCTAAAATCGGAGGGTAGATGGAAGAGAAAAGGAGGAAAATGGTATAAAGGAGCATACTTCGTCCTGCTAGTGGACTCACCGATAAAGTCCCCCTTTTACCAAACACAAACAGTGTTTACGTATGCATGTCACGTGTGATACGAGACTAAATCAACATTTGGGAAAGGCTAGCCGTTGACTTTGGTCCTCCAGGAAATATTGGATTGTCTGTAAAATCCATGTCGATTTTAGGTAGATGGTACAGGTCCGAATATATCGAAATGGTTGAAAACAAGTAACACGAGTACATCCCTTAAAAGGTGAGAATATTAAAATTCAAATGTGCCTTTGAATTTATCTTAAAATTTGACACGAACTTTCTGGACGACACAATAACCTACAATAAATTTGTATGGACGCATAAAAACCCCATTGACGTAACATTACCCCCTAGGCATTGCCTAACTGCAAACAGTTAACGACGTTATACCCCACGTGCACGAGTTGCAGTACCAAATTTCGTGACTTTTTGGTAAACCATCCCTGAGACATGAAGCAAAACAGAAGACATCTCACGTACATAGATGGATAGATTTATTTATTATGTGCTCTGGAACGGGATCCCCCGAGAGCATTTAGTCTCGAGTACAGAATGTCCACGCAATATACGAAAATAGAAGGATATGGCACAAAAGTAATTATATATAGTAATTAATTACTATATCAATGAAAATGGAAAGATCCATTGCCCTCACAAAAATGAGTGCAATAGTCTCGCCTCCACACTTGCTCGGTCACCGAACTTCAAAGGGGTGCCGCTCGTATTACAGCTACAAACTACAAACTACAAACTACAAACGTTTCTATTCCTCACGAAGTCTTTGCAAAAGTATTATCGAAGAATTGATGAGGTTTTCCCAACGTCCTGAATACGGTCGTGTTTGGTCTCATTTTAATCGGAAGATCCTCACCAGTCCATTGATAATAACGTCGCGCGGATATATCGAGAAATATAAACGTTTTTCGCTTGCATCGATGACGGTCGCATCGATACGCCTGCGGCACCGCTTTGAAGCTCGGTCAGGCGAATTTTATTTTCACAGTTGCCGACCACTCGAGCTGAAGAAACGTAATCGATGGGTGGGAGACGGTTCTTTGGCATATACGCGAAGTAAAAGCTTCGTACATAGTCAGAGTACTACTGTATACAGAAGCAAAGACAGAATGTTTCCCGTGGTAGTTTATTCCTATTAAAAACGCCCGTTAAAAAGTTCTCTAACATCGGCGGTAAAAACCGTCAAAAAAGAAACGGTAAATTGAAAAGCTCCGAACTTTGAAACAACTGAAACTTTTTGCATAGCTTTATCAACATAGTCTCGTACTTACATCCGTGACTTCTCGTTTTGCTTGGAAGTTAAAAACGATAAGGTATACCGAGCTCTTAGATTTTTCAGTTTTAACTCGAGTACCATTCGATGAAAGAAAATTCATTTGATATTCGACGGTGTTAAACTCACTGCGGTAAGATCCACCCGAGTTCGTTGATATTCCTACATATTTATTTTTCTATATTGCTTCATCGAACAACGTGGAGTTAATTTGCGTAAATTTAATCAAACTTTTAATTAAATTTGCAAGGTTTAATTGAATCCTACTAAAAGACTAATAATGTATACGACACCTGCCAAAAATAATTCATCGTTCCGAGGGTGAAGTTTGAGAAACATTGCTCCAACCTATCCCACGTTTTCCTACGAAACCCTCTGACCTTACCCCTCACCCTGCCAGGCTTCCCACCTGCCCCCACCTTCAACCCTCCAACCTCCCGTTTTTCGACGTATCGAATGCTACGTCACAGCGGCGAGATATACGGGTATTTCACAAAGTGGTTAAATGCACTGCGAGATTACGGATTGGAGGGGGTGCAAGCAGGCAAGGGAAGCCAGCCAGGGTGAAAGAGAAAGAGAAAAGGCCGCCAACGACCAGACTAACGGCTACGATATCGTCTATCGGCCATCGTCAACTGCCAGAGGACTCTCGTCGCTCCTGACTCTTACGATCGCACCCTTGGAAGTCGATTTACCCTTGTTTCACCCTCTTCTACTTTCCAGGCTGTTGTGAACAGACGGAGGTAACGTTCAACCCTCGATTTTTTACAATTGTAGATGTTGGTCTCTGTTTTGCTTCAAATAACATTAAAAAGGTGTTATTTTTATACCTTTCAGAGATCAAATAACACATTCAACTTTAGTCAAGTTCGCACTCAATTCTGTAAAACAATCGACGCAAGACTTTTATACAAGAATTTTGTTTAACGCAAGGATTTTCATACGCAAGTACAACAAATTTTCAACTGTGTGTGTATATCTCGACAGCAATTTTTCAAAAAATCATGGGAGTCTTGCAGTGAATCGATCACTTCGCCCATCGAGTACATCTCTATTGAACATAAACAACTTTTTAATTCTGAATTCCAATAAGGGGTGGCTCAAAATTGTTGGCCACTAAAAGCGAGAAAATTTGATACAAGCTAGACCAACACCGGGGGAAGTTCTACCAACAACGACGCCAACTTTTTTCCCCGGTACCCCTTTTCTTGCGCGCCGTCTTCGCTCGAGCGTTTAAGCTCTCGAGAAGTCCGCGCCTGCTTCCACAACCCTCTGTCCCCCCTACTCAAGACGCGGGGGGATCCCCTTCCCTTTCTGTCTGTCATCTCTCGTGGAAATTATACGGAAAATGAGGGTATTCCTTCGCAGAGGAAAGTTAGGTTCGGTCGAAGAAGTCGACGCTCGGAAAGGGAACCGAGGGGTGGCTAACAGTCGGGAGTAAAGGTGACACTGGCGAATAAGAGACGACCAAGGACAAGCAAGCAGCCCGACTGTGCGCCAATTTTCCCTAAAGGACCTTTTAGAGGTAATTGATCGTCCGAAACCGATACACGTGTCTCACCGCCGTCTTCTTACGCCGCCACGTGTAATGCACCGTTAATGGAAACGGACCTTTGCCACTGCGCGCGATCAAAGACATCCCCGTTAGGCCCCTCTCCCACTTAACAAGGAAGCACCCCTAGGTGCAGGTCTGATTAGTCGACGATGGGTTTGCACGATGATAGAGCTTGAAACGTCGAAGCCAGTGGTTACTGTTTCAAGGGAACGCGGTTCGAGTAGTTGAAATAGAATCACCTCCACTGTTTATGTCTCTTCAACTGGAAGAACTCGTGAGTCCTATGGGTTTTGCCAGAAACTATTTTACGTTCTATTGGAACCAACAATTTAAATGGTCAAAACAACGATACATTTGAATTTTGATACATATTCATCGAATTACATAGGTACCATTTTGTTCGACAACCTTTCCATCTTTTAAGGGATATACACATGCTATTTGTTTTCAACCATTCCGATGTATTCAGACCTGTAACACCTACGAAAAATCGGTATGGACTTTACAGACAAACCAATATTTACATTCCTCCTGTTTTTGTTTCTGGCACACGCTATTGGAATTTAAATCGGAGGGCAAAGGGTTGAACAACCCGTCACGCAAATCAAACGCTTCTTTCAAACACCCCACGATAACAGTAACAGTTTCCCAGAACTATCCCACTGAAATCCGTATCGAATCGACATGTCCCGTAAATCTAGCGTTAAGGGGGTGCGCCACGCGTTCGATCGTCGACACGTTCCCTGAATTTACCTATGTACGCCCCGTGAGTACGTGGGGACAGGGATGCAAGCCCCGGAGGCATCGCGCGTTTCCATTTTCCCGCGCGCACTTGCGATCCCGCTTTCAAGCGTTTATCGATTTACGATACGGAAGGAATTACGGACCACGGGGATGCCGCGCGAGGACGGCAGGGGGTTGGTTTCTTACGCGAGGGAGAGAAACGTCGTAAAGAAAGTTGAAAGAGCAGAGGGCAGGCAAAGTAACGGGAAGACGGTAAGAACCGCGTCGGTTTCTACGGCTTAAAGTTCTGCCCCGTCGAGAGTTTCGCCGTGTCTCTGTCGGTTGCACTCGATGGCACCGTTGCACAGCGTCCACCGACGCTATTTAAGCGATTACTTAAAATCAATAGCGGTCGTTCATGCCGCGCCAACGGAGCCCCGACGGTATAATTCTTATCCGAAACGCCGCTTCCGCCTTTTTTTTCGACCATCTCCAGCCTCCATCCCCCATCCCCTATCAGGATTTGGCTTGGCTTACTACATTTTTCAAGCACGTCCCACACCCCACCGCGGTGTAACGTTACCGTCCCTGCTAATGCGATTGTTTTGCAGATTTACGGCGTACGGCGTGGACAAGTATGATCGAGGAGAGAAAACTTGTCAACCTTCCTTTATTCCAAGTGTCTGAGACTCGCCCCCACCATCCTCGTCGTTTCACCACTGAAACGACGTTCGTTTGTAACTATTCCTACCATTTACCAATCTTACGACGTGTTACAATATTCAAAATAACACAAAATTTGCCAGTACACGCTACGTCCTTGACGCAAATTGAGTTCCTCGGAAAATGGCATGTAACAGAGCAATGCCTTGCATATTTTTCTATTTCCATTTACATTATACCACCATAAATCATCGTTAGCATCTCGTCAAGCACTAACAATATACTTACTTTCTTCGTTATTTTTTGCGTGCATATTTTAACTAGAAACACGGTAATCTGACAAGCTTCGTGACCATACATCATAAAAACTACGCACATTACAATACACACAAGGTCAAATATCCTATTTCTGTGGTCGATCTATGCACGATCAAATTTCTTGACCGCTAAAAAGTGCGCTTTCGAACGTTGAGAATAATTCGTAGAACTTCTATGCAAAGGTCGGCAAATTCTTATCTAAATCGCGATTCGAATAAAAAATTCTACCGATGTGATGTAGATCAAAATTGCGTCTTATGCATAGATTGAACCGTCTAAGCTGATCATCACTCACCTCGAATAAATATAGGAAAGGAAATATCCTAACCCACCGAGTGTCAACCTAATGGTCAATCTGTATCGCTTAATTTACCTTACGATCACTAACGGACAGTCTTGAAAATAATCAACAGGGAAGAAAAATACATGCGTCGTATACTGAACCGGAAATTTTATTAAGGACCAAATTTGCTTTGCTATTTTGTTCCTTTTGAAAACAAATCCACTGACATGCGTTTTCAATCAGATCGGGTCTGTGCACGGAGAAATCAAAAACAAATAAAAAAGGTTCCTTTTCGTGATCTGGGCACAAACCTATCTTCACAATTGACAAATAAACATATTTACGTTCTTGGAGAGTAATGGATATCGTTTCCTTTTTCCTCAAAAATTTTGTTTTCGCACGCATGAAACTTTTGACGATTCCTCGAATGTTTAACAAATGTTTAAGGGGGTGGGTTCGATTATACGAATGCTTAAAACTCTGAGATAGAAAAAAAGTTCGATCAAACATGTACGATTCACGCAGAGATCATGTACGCATCTTTTTTTTTTCTTTTTTTGGTTTTCTTTCTTTTCTTCCTGCTTTCTGTGAATTATCATGCAAGTCGATCAGTACCGCGTAATGTTTCGTAATGCGCAACACTTCTTTTTTTTTTCTTTTTTCTTATTTCTTTACCATTCACAAGATCCTGAAGTGCACGTACTCGTGTATAAAACATTAAAAACAAGTGCACAGTAGTGTGCGACTTGCATTTACAAAAAGTTTCGTAGTTCAATTTTTATTTGTCAGGGGATAAACCGATTTCTTGCATTATTTCATAAGTACGAAAAGTTGTACGCTTGTAAATACGTTTCCAATGGTACCGTCTCTCTGGAGCATTTAGCATTGCATGAAAATAAATGAACTTTTGAAGTAAATTACAGTGATCGTTATACATTTCGTGTGACGGTACTTCTTGTACTCGAATTCTAGTTTTCTTTTTTTTTTGTAATTTTTTTTTCTTTTTTTAAATACATTCTTCGTAGATCATCGAAGATCGTGTTTCGACACATTGAACGAGCTGCTGAAGCTTGAAAAAAATTTTGTTTCGATGTTGATTTGAGACCAATATTCGTTCTTACACTGTGAAAACGTATTATTATTATTTAATATATGTATGCAGCTCGTTGCATTGGAGCAAGCCAATGCAGATTACGGTGAAGTTACGAAACTGTTGACGTTAACGTCATCAATCTCGCTAAGTTGGTTTCACCTTCACCAATATACGAATCGAATCGTATATAAGTTAACGCAGCCCTTCAAGATGACTGTAAGGGTTTTCTTTCAAATATATCCCAAATCCAGATGTTAACACAGCGCTTCCAACATTGCACTTTTATATCATAAAGGTGCCCTCGCTAATTGTTTCCGCATCAAGGGTATTTTGTTCTCCAAGATTAGGTGCAGGAACTTCACTTGGAAATGTATATCTATGCGACAGACGTGAGGGAACACTTACAAGATTTTTAAGAACAAACTCATCTCTATGGTTTGTATAAGCAATCTTGAACGCATGTATGTATGTATGTATATCTGTATCCTAAGATTTTCGCAAAAATTCAAATTCCACGCGCAACATGGAAAGTGATGTAACTTCGATGTTAAAATTCGAACGAAACAAACATATATACATATACATATGTATATATATATACTCCTTCAGTCTATACGCATAGCATTGCATTGCATTCAGCAATTTTTTTATCACCCAACTTCTACTAGAAATTTATATTTTTATTTCACATGAATACCATTCTTTAAAAAGAGTCAAGATAAATATGATTAACGACGTTTTATTACGATTGAACATCTTGATTGCATTGTTAGCAATACATGGTTCGTCTCTTTAACATCCAATAGTTGTAAAACCGATAAATAAACAAATATCCGTGTATATAACACGCTTCGCGACGTAACCGAGACGAACGTTAAATTATTAGGGCCGATTCTATGCGATACGTGTGATAATTCGTTCGAATTTAATGATCTTTCCATTGGCACGTTCTTGACTCTTTTAAAGATTGAGTAAAATATACTTCACAAAATAGATTCCGTATCGGATCTAATGGTGTTTCAAATTATAATTCGGTAACACCAAGGGTATCACTTTTCTAGTCTGTACAACTTCGACCAAAAGAACCGATAATAACTTTCACAAACATACAACACAAAAAGCAAAATTTTGTGGTGAATATGCAGGAGAGTATTTTTGTTTTAGAACTGACACATCCGAAATACTGTTTGACTTACGTGTTCCCGCATCGAGGAAATAAAATATGAGAAAAAAAAAATGATTACAGTATTACATTAGAACAGGATCGTACACGATTTCACTTAATCGAATGATCGAATCGGTGAAATTTTGTTCGACAAGTAACATCGCATACGAGGAGAATGTAATAATCGATAAAAGATAGAGCCACAAAAAAAAAACACCAAACAGTGTTTCGTTTCTAAATTGTCATAAATACAACGCTTACGTAATTATCTCGATAAATCACTGCCAATTTTTCGCAATTATTTTCGTTTCTCCGTTTCGGAATCGTAGATTCCAATGCGGATAAAAATGTTTTTCACACACTGATTCTCTATTATCAATTGGCTTTCTCCTATCGTTATAAGCATCGCGATGCTTGTATTCTCGCAACAAATACGATGCGTTCTTTTGTTACGATCAATTGTTGAGATTTCCTACATCAACGTATTCTCAGATCACATTCGTCTCAAACTAGCAAAAAAGTGTAAATCGATTGATAATGCCTTGCACACTGTTAACGTGAGCCTTAGACACAATTTCCAATATTGAAACATCGTATGTATCAAATTATAATTTGCGTTAGCGCAAAAAACGGTTTCCAATGCTTTTAATACCATAATACTAAATTACAGCATCCGTGTTCAGACGCTGACACAAGAGAGATGAACTCGGTACGTCAGCGATTAATAATTTTACAGCATATCATTTCCAGAATGGAATTATAAAATGTTTGCCCAACATGTGTTACCCGAGTATCGAGAAACTTGTTCATTTTAGTAACGGGTAGCAAAATAATGAAGAAACCAATCTCCCGCTTTATCCCTGATATGCATACAAGTCAGTGCATAGAATTCTCATATTAAATATTCGTATTTAGCAAATGTACGACGCGTAACGCGTATACCTCGTGATTTTATTAAACATGTATCATCTATACCAACCACTAAATCAGAAGTCAAACATTTTAAGTGAGCGAATGAATTTTACACGAGACTTTACATGGAACCGTTGAATCGAAAGCTTAACATTTCGCTTCTGCGGATGTGCATATGTAAAAAACGTCATTTTATTCGGTAGACGTTCATCACAATCATGATTAGCTTTTCGTACCTACCTTTATCGCAGGAAAATTTTTAATGTTTACACTTTCTGTTCCAGTAGTCAATCATTTTCGTCATAAAACATCTCCCCTGTTGCCAACCATCACTGAAGCAAAATACCGTCGAAAATAATATTATAAGTCTAAAGGCATTTCAAACCGCTTTTCATCACTTTCATCAATATCTGATTGAAATTTTTTTACTTCAAATATGAAATATTCTATTGCCTATTAATGTATACGCGTTTCGTTCCATAAACCTAGGTCGTCTTGGCTGGTGGTGCACTTTTTGTTCGCAAAAATATTAACAGTACAATAGAAATTTGATTCGAAATAATTTCTTACGCGCCATTGTTTTTTTTTTTTTTCGTTATTTGTACGGATAACATGTACACGGATATCAAAGAGAAAAAAACCAAGAATAAACAGGGATTCCATGATGATGTCCTATTACATTTTGGCAGTTATTTTATCTGTCACGGAAAATGGTATATTATGCTATTTTATGTACACTTTTCTTTATTTTTGTAGATTTACCTAAAATGTGTCTTGAGAGTAACAAGAACTCCTAGATAATTTCATTACTCGTACATTAGTCGATGTATCAATTTTGGAGCAGACACATAAACGTTTAATAGGAATCATACAGAGAATCCCTAATATCGACACAAATGTCACCAGCCAGTTATTTATAAAAAATAATTATATAAAACTAGTCAATTTTACAACCTCTGACGCTCAATCACAATTTCGTACAAAAAAATCAGATTAGGTTAAAAAAAAAAATGTCTATTACCGCTTTACAGAAAAAAAAGATAAATCTTGTTTTTTTGAAAAGTGATTGGAATTTCAGAGTTGTATGACAGCATTGACAGGTAGCAAAATCAAGCCATGATCAAATATTAAGATCGATACAATGTTTAGAATTTGTGATTGTATATTTAAGGAGAATTTATATGTAAGTATGGTGATGCAAAGTAATGGGCACATGGATCAATATACAACATTTGGATACTCATAAACAGCACTCAAGTATGAATTTACTTTCACTCTCCGCTGTTTCGCCATTTTAAATCACACATGCCATCACGTTTTTCCCTCGAACGAAAACAAGAATCTTGGAAGTATGAAGCCATTGTATAAAAATTTACTATTAAAACGATGGGTACTCTTCATGTAATATTTACAGTTGTGGTAAAATGCAATGATTATTATGTTGCTCATGTATTCGTTTATATATTGTGCTCTTGATAATGGCTTGACTCTGACGCACTTTAGATTATGTACATTTATATGTATTTATGTACAAAGAATGACTCGCACCGGCATTCGCATCACTTCATTCGCTGAGTTCATTGTTTCATACTCAGTATGCCTTATTTACAAGTAATTCATGTTTTCGCTGCTTACTATGATGTTAATTGAAATTTTCAATTTTTTTTCCTATATAGACCACTTTTTTATCTAAATGTTCATAGCACTGTTTTGTCTTTATACACCGTTAATCACACCAGACAATTCATTCGAGACTGAAGCAACATATCACTCTACGAGTTCAAAGCATAGCAATGTATGCCTTACATGTACGAGCCACGATCACTATTTTACACTTTAAACTCTTTGAGCGGATGTAAAACTTCATCTTGACGATGTATCGAAACTACTTGGACACGTTAACCTCTTCCATACTATTATTGTCTTCTGGTCTTGCTACATACAAACTTGGATCTATTACCTTTGGGATAGGTTTTATTTCTGTTCCAAGTTCTTGTTCGATACGGTGTAAGTTAAAACGGTCCTCGTATGTGATTAGGTTAATTGCTATACCTAAGTGGCCGAATCGCCCTGATCGGCCGATACGATGCAAGTATGTCTCTGCCATTTTTGGAAAGTCAAAGTTGATTACGACGTTCACAGCTTGTACGTCTATGCCACGAGTAAACAGATCACTGCTCACCTGTTGGTGCACAAAAATTCATATATTTGAGATTTTATATATGAATTTTGTTTTTCCTTAAAACACCAAACGTGTTTAGTACAGTTGATGAAAATCATCAACTGTACACAGGTGGCCATTAACAATGACTTTTGATTTTGATTTTCAGCAATATTTACACTTTTTCGCGGGTTTACGAAAGAAGAGAATTGAAACTCCGATTCGCGGAAATGGAGTCATAACAAATTCAAATTTAAAGTGATTCGAGGTATGACGGTTATGAATGGATTTTCGAAATATTTATCATATACTCAAATTTCCCGTATTTACTCAAAAATCATTTATATATGGCATTTGCGTTGTTACTTACCAAGTTTCTGCATAATCCTGCTCTGAAATCATGAAACACGCGATTTCGGTGTGCCTGCGCCATTTTCGCGTGTATATAATAACAGCAGTAACCGAGATCTGTTATTTTCTTCGCCAGTAATTCAACGCGTTGCGTTGAATTGCAGAATATTATACTTTGCGTTATTTGCAACTGGAACATAAAAATAAATCATACAATTATTATAAAATTCGTCTACTACCAGACATAGACAATCACGTGTAAAATAATAACCTTACCTTGGAAAACAGCGTGTTAAGGCAATGGACTTTTTGTCGTTCTTGTACAAAGGCATAATATTGTGTTACGCCCTTCAATGTAAGTTCTTCCATTAAATTAATCTCATATGGATCTCTTAAGTGTTTCTCCATGAATTGTTTCACCGTTAGAGGAAATGTGGCTGAATACAGCAATATCTGACGTTCGTGCGGTAATCTGCATTTAAGAGCAATAATTAGAAAACAATATTTATATTATGCATCTTTAAAATAATTCTCGAATTAAAAGTTATTTTATTTACCTAGAAATTACATGATCCAACATTCCTTTAAAATCTTGCGATAAAAGCTTATCCGCTTCATCCAAAACTAGAATTTTACAGTGTTCCATATTGGCAACATTCTTGTCCATGAGATCAAGAATTCTTCCTGGCGTTGCTATTATTACTTGCACTAGAAACAAATATACCATAAATTAAAAAATACTTATTATGCTTGATTATCACAATTGAATGTTACATAGATGATAGTGCTGAATACATACCTTTCTGATAAATCCTCAGAATGTCATCCCGTAAGTTTGTTCCTCCAGTAGTTACCATTACTTTTATATCCATGTGTTTGGCCAGTTCAATACAGATTTGTGATGTCTGAAGAGCTAACTCCCTAGTGGGTACAATTACCAGTGCCTGGATCACATCTTTTCGTGGATCAACCTGTAATAATAAATTAGTATATGTATTTAGGTCGTCCGTTTTTTCATTTTTATATTTGAATTTTAATTTACAAATTGTGCATTATACCTGTTCTAGCACTGGAATTGAGTAGGCCCCAGTTTTGCCAGTTCCATTTTTTGCACGAGCCAAGATATCTTTACCAGACAGTGCAATAGGAATACTGGCTTCTTGAATTGGGGAAGGTTTTTCCCAACCTTTCTCAAAGATTCCCATCAATAACTCTCGTTTTAGGCAGAACTCCTCAAATTCATTGCCACGAGTATCAGTAACATCCTACAAATTTGAAAATAGAAAATTATTTTTGTGTGAATTTCAATGAAAGAGGTTAATATTACGTACAAAACATCATTATTAACTTACACTAGTTTTAATTCGTTTGTCCTTTTGTGGAATTTTTAATTTGGCTTTCCAACCTATATCGTCCATTTTGTCTATCTCTGATTTGGAAGTCAAAGCAGAACTCAGGACATGATTGGAATTTATGTGTGTTTCTGTCATCATTTTAGAAATGATAAAATATATCTATTTCCTGGAAAGAAGATTTTCACTTATAATTCAAGTCTATATGTTCACAAAATGTATTCAATTTAATAATGACAAATTATATAGTTAGATTCATGATTATCATATACAAGCTAACAGGTATGCTACTTATAGGACAAAAGCCAGGGAGCAAATATAAATGACCTACTGGAAAGAGTACAATAGAATGTAAACACTACGTATACTTTCATTGGAACTGAACTGGTTTTTATACATTCAGTGTCACACAGAATTATAAGAATTCTTGTTATTAGTTAGTGACATTGCTTACAAAAAGTTTGAACTCTGAAGAACATATACTACTCTGAAAACATTGATTTCAAGATACATCCTTATGCTGATATTAAAATAAGACTTATTATAAATTATATTTTTCAGTGGACTGCCTAAAATTAAGTTACAAACGAAAAACGTGTATCGTGTTTATGCAAACAACGTACAGTATTTAAATCGATAAAATAATTAGTCCATATTGTAACAGTTACAATATATTTCGTAATCTTTACGTAATTTCTAATCGGAATAAATGGTCGTAATATTAAATTACATTTAAAATAAACAAAATTTCCAAACGAAAATCAGACATGCCACATTCACGGTGAGAAGGTATGCAAGCTGCTTATTTGGAAAGTTGGCTTGAGATATTGGTAACATTTTCCAGTAACTTGTATATCGTGCAGAGAACCGCAAAATTCCTCGATTTCGAATTAATATTGATCACGGAGGAATTATATGGAACGATTTCGACATACCCGTAAGGCCCTATGATAACGACAGTAATTTCGAGACTCCGCGATACTGTTCAGACATACTCGGAACAAGATGAAAAACAGACCAGCAGAGTAAAACCATCTGCGCAAAGTCAGTCTCTTTCTCTCTCGATAGAACGGATTAAAACTTTTTCTGAACAAATGTACACGAGAGAACGAAATGCAAAAATACTATAAACGTGTAATCGGTTGTTTACCAAAATGTCCACAACTACAATGCTACTTACCTTGAAATGGATGGATATCGATGCTGAGCCGAGCACTCGATTAGGAAACAACACGCCAAAATGGCCGTCCAATGTCAAGTTTTCTCTGTAGTGCTTAACCGCCGCGTTTTTTTTAACGAAGCACTAACACGGATTACTTGCTCGAAAAGCGTAACGCGTAATACGCGGCACTATATTACGTTCTTTTCCGTTTGTAATATGAGACTAACGCACTGCGTCAAATGCGAGCGATAATTATTCCTCGTTGAATGTACACGACATGCGCCATGAAAGAGTAGAAACACTCAGACAAGAAACCGTTACGTCGTCGCGCGCATTCTATGATTTGTGGCGGCCAATTGCGTGCACGGCTTTAAGAATCATCCTCAAATCCCCTCCACAACGCAGCCCAAATGATTCTTACTTATCGTTACGTTGAAATTTGTAATTGAAATTATTAGCATTTGTAACGATATATAGGAATGTAAAATCAATACTTTATGAAAGTGTTATCTGTTATACTAAATGTAACTTGAAATATGATAGAAAAGAGTTCTCACGAATGGTAAAGAAGCGTACGCATAGGATTTCATGAAAATCGAACAACGACCGAAATTTTATCTTGGTGTCTTCGTTTTTTTCCACGATTTACATCATTTACATGCTTTGTTCCTCGACAGTGACTGGATTTATTCCCTTATTAAGAATGGGAATATTGATTTAATGGTTCTATTGATAAAATATGTTATATAGGATGACTATAATAAGAATACAAAATTGTTACGATGTCGTACATGCATGTAACTATATTAAAATGATAACACAACGACACTGAATTCAAATTTTACGGTACAGGTAAATAAAATACATATACTGCATGCTCGAGTAGATAAATAAAATATGTATGTATATATTAAGGAAAGAAAAATTCGTCTTCTAAGTACAAGTTTGTTCCCTCCTTTGAGATATTCTATATTTCCTACAAGCTTCGGGACAATGTCGTTCTAAATATCGCCTTTGAGAGAACGCTTTGAAACATTCTCCGCATCGCCATTGCCATTGATGATGATTTCGTGTCCTTTGATGAGCACGCAAATTCGATCTACAAAATATAAATACGTTAAAGGCCTTGAACCGACCATACAATTCGATAATAAGAATTTCATGAATCGGGACAAATTGAACGAAGTTAATTAAATTAGGTACAAATAACGTGATCACAGATGGCCCAAGTTAATTTTTTTTCAATTACTTTGATAATCGATTAAATGGCGCAATCGAGACTAAAAATAATCATCGATCAATTAATCGCTCTACTAATAATAAGAAAAAGGAAGAATATATACCGATCTGCAAAGGATTTATGACAGACTGGACATTCGAAAGGTCGTTCGCCGGTATGGAGACGCAAATGACCCTTGAGGACCCAAGGTCGATCGAAACTTTTGCGACAATAAGGACAATAATGCATTGTTTTATTTCGTTTCCAATTCTGCGTGTTCTCCACTCCAGATGTTTTAATATTGCTGAAATATTGACTCTGAGAAACGTCGATCGGTTTCTTGTTAGGAGTCAAATACAAAGCTTGCGATATCGCTTGAGTTTCAATTCCGTTGTACGTTCTATTCAAATTCACGGCTACTTTGATTTCATTGTTGCTCGCGTTTATGGTATCGTCAATCTGTTTCGCATTGGCTGCCAACGATATTTGCATTTTCTCTGGTTTTTCATCATTGTTTACGATTATTTGATTGGTATTCATCAAGATATTGCCAGAATTTTCGATTTCTGATTTATTCGGGACGCCTAACTCTACGCTGCTGGTCAATTCTTTATTCCACATCATGGTGTTCCCTTTGTTAAAGCTGTAACGCGTTACTATGGGAAGTTTCGAGGACGTCCACATGTTGTTGCATTTCGACGAATTGTCTTTGACCTGGTGCTTTCGCTTCGCATCGTGAGACGGTGGAATCCATGGTACCTCGGGCTCTGTGCGAAAAACAAAGTTTGCATACCTCTTTTACACTCACAAAACAGCGTTGTGGGTATAAAAAGTATCCCAATTTTCGTTCAAACTGTTTCTCGATGTTTTCATCGTTCTAAGATCATTCGAACTGTTGCAATTTTGTAATTATTTGTATTTATTAAGGAACATTCAATATTTAATAGAAATCAGGATTCACCCCTCCAACAATAACGCAACGAAGTTGCGCGTCGTGTTGTATTTATTCATAACCACGCAAAAATTTCACTGTCGTTGGCTTGGTGCACTGTACCCTACGTTCGAGAGACATAAAGAGAAGAAATTACGCGCGCCTTACCTTCGGAAGAATTGTTGGTTTTTCTGTACCTTCTCATCGATTTGATCAGGCAACGCGGCATGTTTTCGCAGAAAAAAGATGAGCACAGAACTTGAAAGAAAGTATAAATTAAAATTAAGTGTTGTACGTTTCAACCGGGACAGAAATCACTGTCACGCAGTGGACTATCATTTGTTATTTTTTCTGTCCAGTGATGTAACGTCGAAAGAATCGCCCTTGTTCCTCAAATATAATCGTTATTCGATTAATAATTACAACGAAGTCGATTTAATTAACCTGCGCCTGTAATTTGTAATTATTCGTTCATATTTTAGCTATAAAATATATGTAAACATGTCCATACGCTGTAATATATATATATATATATATATATTTAGTCAATATTTCAGCAATATTAAAACATCTGGAGTGGAGAACACGCAGAATTGGAAACGAAATAAAACCATGCATTATTGTCCTTACTGTCGCAAAAGTTTCGATCGACCTTGGGTCCTCAAGGGTCATTTGCGTCTCCATACCGGCGAACGACCTTTCGAATGTCCAGTCTGTCATAAAACTATATATATATATATAGTTATATATATATACTGTAAATGATTATGATAAAATAATCAAGTAATTATAACATCGTAATACACTTTCATTGGTTTTCGTCTAATTTCAGAAACATTGAGCAGATTTAAATTTAACGTACGAGAGAATATTCATGGTCGAATGTATTTATGTTTGCTTTGTATACGTTTCTTATGATACCTAGACCGCTGCTTGTATCGCGAGGAATCCACGACGATAAATAAATTTTAAGTAAATGGTTAACGACTTGTAGAAATTACTTTATTATTAATTGTAGCAAATGAGAGAGAAAATATTTAAAATTTCTTATAGTTAACGTTTAATGTTCGTGTGTTGCAAATATTTTTATATATACTGAATAATCTGAAAAGAAAATTCGTACATTAACAATTGTAAAATTGCTAAACTAAATCATTGTCTTATTTGTTAATACGCTCGTATCTCCATAACCATTCGAACTTAATTGTATATTGATATAATAACATGCTCGCGGAAAATGTTCTCTTGAATACAATGAAAACGTATTCCATTTATCACGACCCACCCTGTATTTGGGGAAAGATCTCTTATATAAGTTCGGTACGTTCTCTGTACCGATCTTTAGTGTCCTGATAACAGTCGTAGCGGTAACAAGGACCTAGCAGCTTCAATACAACATCAGCATTCATAAACTCAGAATATCCTTAGAGACATTAAATCTCATTTAAACCTGTATGGTATAAAAAACCTTCGTAAGTATACCTAATGTTTATAATTTGCCAATTAAATACGTTTCAGTACTGATATAGCATTACTTTCACGCTTCTTCTAAAAAATAATATTTTATACAAAAATAAATGTACGAAGAAAAGATCTGTTATCTCGGTATTCTTCATTAAATTGTAATTATTACGAAACGCAAAATTCATCAGGTTTCCGTTACATTTCGCGTTCAATTAAGTTGAATTAAGAGACAGTATACCAAAATGGCCGACTTAAATTCGACGATTTTAAAATTGCGGAGTATCGTAGGATGTAGTCGTCGAACTTCTTCTCTTAAATTACTGGTTTCTTACGCCTTTTTAATTCGAAATGAACGATTGCATTGTTACAGATTATGTGCCGCAATCTATTTGTGTTCCTCGTATTGAGCGTCTTCTATTTACGCGTCGATTCCATGGGTAAATTTTGTTATATTCTAATTAAATTCAACATTGAAACAGGTTAATATTCTAATTTATTTTTGTTTTGAAATTTGAAGCTACACCGTGCCAGGAGCCCGATATGTTCTTGTGCAAGAGCGGGCAATGCATCTTATCCTCTTTTAGATGCGACGGAGAGAACGAGTGCACTGACGGATCAGACGAAGAACAATGCCATGGATATGAAGTACGTATAATCACCCTGAATCAGTCTTTCAATCTTTTAATTCGTATGTACCGAATTGTAGCTGAACGAATAATTCTTCGTTGTGCGTATGTTGACGTCGTGCCAAAGTTCGTAGAGCACAACACATTGTTGACATACGAAATGACCTGATACTTAACACACGTGTAATTATAAGTATATAATACTACATGTGTCCTAAATTATGTTTTCCACTTTCTTTGTGTGTTTCAGCCCACCTTTTCTCTGGTTCAATGTGCCACGGATGAATTTCAATGTTCGAAGCATTATTGCATACCGATCGAAAAGTTCTGCGATGCCAAAACTGATTGCCCCGACGGAAACGACGAGTATCCTAATTGCGTAAAAGATGTAAGATAATAAATTCGGAAATTTCAAATTCTCATTCTTCAAATAATTCAAATAATTTTTTTTTTTTATTTATTGTACAGCTAAAATGCGATACTTTTCGATGCGACGATGGTTATTGCGTGAGAAACGAATGGGTTTGTGACGGTGTACCGGATTGTCCCGATAAAAGTGATGAAATCAAATGCGGTAATTTTCATACATCTATTTTTTAAATACCTAAAATATTGAATCAATTTCGCGATTAATATTTAAATTGATGCTTTGTAGGAAATAAAACAGTACCACCCGAGGAATGCAACAACGAGATCGATCGATATCTGTGCAAAAATCAAAGATGCATTTTCCTGAATGCAACTTGTAACGAGAAAGACGATTGCGGCGATAATTCGGATGAAAATGCAGACGAGTGTAAGAAGGGTAAGCGACCGAAGAGATTATGCATAATCACAATGTAATTTGCATAAACCAGAGACGATTTTAGTTATAATATAATTACGTTTTGACTATTTCGATTTGTAGCTGACTCCTCGTGTAAACAGACAGCAAAATGTGAGCACTATTGCAGAAAAACACCCGAAGGCGCTCAGTGTTCGTGTCGTTTGGGTTATCAATTATCGAACAATCGAACATGCTCAGGTAAAGATTCGATGGATTATTATTTGTCGATGAAAATGTTATTATACGTATTGCTTTGTAGATGTGAATGAATGCGAAATTTATGGCATATGCGATCAAGAGTGCGTTAACTCTGCTGGGTCCTATACATGCTCGTGTCATTCCGATTACACCTTGAACGATGATAGGAAAACTTGTAAAGCTGAAGGTAAATGATAATTGTTCCTTCAATATTCCATAATGTTTCTAAAAAAATACAAATGTACTATTTTACTCTATATATAAATTGGCTACAGGTGGTGAAGCAACGATGGTGTTCTCAATCAAATCAGAAATCCGTGGCTTTTATCTCAATTCCAAATTATATTATCCAATCACTCACAATTTACAACACGCTGTAGCTGTTTCGTTAGATGCAAATTACGTGTACTGGTCCGACATTGAAAATGGAGATGAAGCAATAATCAAAAGTTTAGAAGATGGTTCCCAGCGAGAAGTCATTGTTACCACAGGTATATTAGACGAATAACCCCGACAATCCAAGAATTTTCATGTTTTCATGTTTTCTATATTTAAGGTTTAAATAGTCCCGACGACATAGCAGTGGACTGGGTAACAGGCAATGTATACTTCACTGACAGTGGTTTCATGCATATTGGTGTTTGCAGTAACGACGGTTTTTATTGCACCATTATAATTAAGAATCGTAGCGATAAACCAAGAGGTCTTGCAGTATTGCCATCGAATGGTTTGATGTATTGGACCGAGTGGGGTTTAAATTCGCGCATATTAATGGCAAGCATGGATGGAACGAACAGCAGCGTACTAGTCGCAGAAAGTTTAAAATGGCCAAACAGTTTATCTATCGATTATGCGAATAAAAGACTGTATTGGATAGATAGTAAATTAAAAATAATCGAATCGATACGACTGGATGGTACCGATCGCAGGATTGTGTTAAAGGGGGTAGCAAAGAAACCGTTTTCGCTAGCAGTATTCGAAAATAAAATCTATTGGAGCGATTGGATATCCAATACTATACAGTCGTGCGATAAATTCACTGGTAAAGATTGGGAACTTTTAGTGACCGCGAATAACACAATTTATGGGATGCATATATATCACTCTGTCTTAAAACCCAAGATGCCAAATCCATGCAATTCAAATCCTTGTTCGCAATTGTGCTTGCTAAATTCCGAGAGTAAATATACCTGTGCTTGCACGTTAGACAAAGAACTCAATTCAGATCAACACACATGTCGTACGATCAGAAAGAATATTCACCTCGTTATCGCTGCAAAAAATACATTCATAGACTACCACCATCAACTGTTGGGAAGACCAAAAATGACACCAACAGTTACCTTGAAACACGTTACTGCCATCACTTACAATCCTCTCACTGGTGGTCTGCTCGCAAGTGATCAGCTGACTGATAATATTTTCCAATTTGACACGAATACAGGAAGTTTGAAAAATATATTGTCTATAAAAAATGAAATACTAGGAGGAATGGACTTTGATTATATTGGGAATAATTTGTACTTGTCGGATATAAAGCAGAAAACTATCCAAGTTCACAGTTTGACCACCAACCAGAAGACAGTTTTCTACTTCCAAGACGAGCCTTACGATATCGCGCTGGTGCCGGAGAAAAGGTCTGAATTAATCTCTTTATTAATAAGCTTTGTATCGTATAGTCGTTGTTATAACAATCATAATCTTACAGTGTGATGTTCGTCGTTTTTCGTGTGAACGAAAAGTACCGCATAGACAGGATGAAGATGCATGGAATTGGTCCCAGAGTTCCAGTGGAAGGAGCCAAAACCCCCTTGTTTGGACCGAAGGTATCGTTATCTTACGATAGAGATCTAAAACGATTGTATTGGAGCGATCAAGGTACTGGTCGTATTGGTAGTGCGCCTATCTCTGGTTAGTGTTCATAATATAATCAAAATACAATTTTAATTGACGAACAAAATTGAATATCATTGCATCCTTCAAGGTTCCGAGACCAACATCTTCCGCACTGGATTGGCGGAACCTGTAAGTCTCGTTGTCCTCGGTGACTACGTCTTCTGGACTCAATACAAGTCGAAACAATTGCACTGGACCAGCAAAAGCGATATCCACCAAAAACAGAAACGCATCGCGTTACGTGAGTTAAATTAAACGAATACGGTAAAATAAAGGGAGGGTTAATGTTACTTTTTAGTAACTCTAAGAAATAATTCTGTTTCTTTAGAAACACCTAAAGATTCGGACAGGTTACTGTTAATCGGTTTGCACGGAGCGTATGCAAATGAGCACGAATGTCGTAAAAACAATGGGAACTGTTCTCATGTGTGCCTGCTATCTAATCTTCGTTCGCACGTAAGTCCAAAACGCTTCGATTAACACGTTCGTCGCCGCTTCGATTCTCATAGAAATGTTCACAAATATTCATATAGCGATCAACGTGTTAATATAATTTGCTAAATTAATGAATCCTGGTTTTCTATTTCGTGCATAACTTCCAGATTTGCGCGTGTCCCCCTGATATGATGCTAAGTGAAGATAACAGAACGTGCATTGCTCAAACAGCTTGCGAGTCTGGCGAAGTAAAATGCAGGGAACACGACAAATGCATAAAATTGCATCAAAGGTACGCTACTGAAATTTTTTATGCGTTTAATTATATTATAAATAAAATTAATTTCTTAGACGTTTTCGTAACATCATTGGTTTGATCATTACTTCAGATGCGACGGCGTGCAAGACTGTCCTAACGGTGAAGACGAATCGGATGTATGCGACGAACTGCAGTTGTCAAATTGTGCAAAGGACCAATTCCAGTGTCACAACGGAGAATGCGTAAACAAGGAGGCAGTTTGCAATTCCCACTACGACTGTACAGATCGATCGGACGAACAGGACTGTGATAAAAAAGAATGCAACTCTAGTAAATCAAAACATTTACTCAATATTATTTACAATGTCTTCATTGTTTACAACAATAAGACCATTTAAATTCGGCGTAACGTTATGCTAGTTATTATATACTGTGTATATAACAAAACGATATAATGTAGATCCAATCGAGGATATAAACTATTCGATAGCAATGTTCGCAATTATAATACGAACGACAAGCTCTATTATCTGATTCAATAAATTAACATTGACTAAACATTTTTTCTTACTCTTCCTACGCTTTGACTTTTCACTTTTTCCATATTTTACTTGGAAGAAATGGGGTCCTTCGATCGATCTAATTACCTCTGTGCCTTATTAAAACTATGTTTCTCTTATATTAAATTCTTACAACCAGTTTATAACGCGCGATAAGGAACATTGAATTCGCGTAACGAATAATGATACTGTCGCGAAACATCGATACCGGAAAACAATGTTCGATATCGTGCGGACCCGAATAAATTATCGACGATGCTTTAAGAATCGGCACTTATTCACAGTAGAAATTTAATATCTTTCAGAAGAGTTTGAATGTCACGAAGGGACTTGCATATCAAAATATCTCGTGTGCGACGGACAACCCGACTGCTCCGATTTTTCTGACGAAGTGAATTGCGAGATACACACGTGCGACACTGGCAGCTTCGCATGCGAAAGTAAAAAGTGCATCCCTGAAACATGGCAATGCGACGGCGAGGTGAGTCCATGATTTCTATCGACACAATGTTTAAACAAATAAAATAAGATGTTTAAATTCAAATGTTGTCATTGATAATTGATATATTTTTTTCTTATAACTCAGGTCGACTGTCCAGATGGTTCCGACGAGAGTGAAACGTGTCAAAGAATTTCGTGCCCCTCTGAAATGTTCACTTGTCACAATGGTCGTTGTATAGACTCCTCTTTAAAGTGCAACGCAGTCGACGATTGCGAGGATAACAGCGACGAGCAATATTGCGTAGAAGGAAGCACGAGTACCTTCGCAAATTGCACAGCAGACGAATACAAGTGCTATAATACGGAAATGTGTCTTTCGAAGACAGTAAGGTGTGTTAGGCCAGGGACCCTCGTACGTGGTCTTCGCTAATGTTTTTTACCCTCGATATTATTTAACAGGTGCAACGGCGTCCAGGATTGTCCAAAGAACGACGACGAACGTAACTGCGCTCGGTGCCAAAAGGGAGAATACGTTTGCGACAACCGGAAGTGCATCGATGAATCTTGGGTATGCGATACGTACAACGACTGCGGCGATGGGTCCGATGAAAGAGATTGCGACGGTAGCATAGCGAAGATAATCGGTGTGAGCAATATTTCTAATTGCAAAGAATTCAGATGTTCCAATGGAGTTTGCCTCCCGTTCGACAAAGTGTGCGACGGAATAATAGATTGTCCAGATAGGAGCGACGAGTTTGGAGAATGCAGTAAGTATTTATACTTTTAACCATTTATCAAAAGTCTAGGATACATCTGTATTATTTTTACAGCAACATCGTGTACAAAAGACAATCCCTGCGAGAATGTATGCTATAAGACGCCTCTGGGTTCTGCGTGCGGTTGTCGAATCGGGTATCAATTGAGCCGCGACTTTAGATCATGCGAAGACATCAACGAATGCGAACACAATGCCTGTCCGCAGTCATGTCGCAATACGGATGGATCTTTCACTTGCTCTTGTTACGAGGGTTACGTACTTCGTAGCGACAAAATCTCTTGCAAAGTGGCTGGTAAGAAACTGAGGATCTTTATGCGAAATAAAATCTTTGGAAACGTACCTACAGACATTGAATCTAAGCAGGAATTGATTTTACTCTGCAAATATTATTATTGCACATTAACTATGATAACAGGACCACAGATGAAGATAATCACTGTCGCTGGAAACGACATTAGAAAATTGTCACCGAGCTTGGATTCGATCCAAGTTGTATACGAAGAACTAAACACCGAAATAAGTGGGATCGACGTGAATGCGAACGAGGGAAGCATCTATTGGAGTAACGGTAAGACATTTAAACATTTAAGTAATAAATCAATTTATTTGTGAAATGAGTTTGTACATGTGAATAATAGGTGACTTGGAAATATATGTTATTTCTGAAATAATTCATTACGATTTTGCCCCCAGATGAGTTAGGCATGATAAGTAAAGTACACTTGGAAAGTAGAGAACAAATGCTTGTTACTGGTCTTGGGAGACCAGAAGCACTTGCCGTCGACTGGATCACCGATAACGTATATTTTACCGATAACGATCATCAGAGCAGCATCAAGGTACCATACATTTATCAATCGAAATATTTGTTCGATCGAATAGATTCTGAAAAAAATGTTCTAACGACGATTGCAGGTATGTAATCTGGACCAACAGAGGTGCGCAACAGTAGTCACGATCGGGGCACGAATTAAAGCGATGTCGATCTCCGTCGATCCGAAACGGGGGTATGTTTTAAGTTTGAGTATGCATTCTAAATAATTTCTAAATAATTGCAATTACAACAAATTGATGCAGGTTGCTATTTTGGAGCGAAACAAGTTGGATCGAGTACGATAGACCCACTAGTTCGATATATCGGTCCAGTACAGCAGGTTCTAACGCAACAAAAATAGTATCGCGAAATGTTGGTATCGTCTATGCAATAACGATCGATCATACAAGATCTAGATTGTATTGGTCGGACACTCTCCTGAAAACTATCGAGTCCTCATATTTCGACGGTTCTGATCGTATGATATTTATGAAGACGGGTGTAAGTATAATCGGAATTTTCTACTTGTTTATTGTTCGAATAAAATGCCCTCTCCTCGTATCTAATACCTCAGGTTTATCAAGCTCTGAGCATGAATATATACGAAGATTCCATATACTGGTTGGTGGGTACAACAAGCATGTTGAAAAAATGTAAATTATTTGGCGACAAATCGTGCTCGTCGATCTCCATTGGCAAATCAAATATCGACAACCATTTTGCGATTTTGCACCCTTCGAGACAGCCTATTGGTAAGTGTATCAATGATTAATCATTTATTACCATTACAAAGTAACTGACATTAAGAAGAAGTTGATTTATGTTTCATATCTTTGTTAAACAGGAAAGAACACTTGCGAGGGTCATAAATGTGATTACATGTGCGTATTGAATGGCAATAATTCTTTATGTATTTGTCACGATGGCCACCCGAAAGATTCCAAAGGTCTCTGCACGGAAGCCATAAATTCAAGAATTAAATTTAATTCAAGAAGTACTCGAAGTGACAAGAGTACTCGACAACAAAACGGAGCGTTAATTGGAGTAATCGTCACATTGTTAGTTTGCGTTATAGGTATCTCGGGATATTTTTATTATCGGAAAACCAAGCCTAGCTTTTTAAAACAGAATTCTTTGAGGTAAATTAGTAAACCATTTTCAACGATTTATACAAAATATTTCCTCTTTTAAATTCCTGAATGTTATCTCATTATTTGTTTACAGTATTCATTTTCAAAATCCATCGTACGACCGACGAGACGAAATGGCATCGCTCTGTTATACATCCGGTTTACCTCCAGGGGAACACGAATACGTGAATCCAGTGGCTGATATGACAAAGGTAATGTAGGTATACTTTATTCAGTTTCAGGGAATTAATTTAAGAATTAATTAATAATATATTAATTTGTACCTTTTATTCAGAAGTACAAAAAACTAGTAATAGAGAACAATGAGAAACCGATAATAAGTATAGATTCCGATCTGTCGGATAACGAGATCGAAGATTCAGAATGCAAATCAAACATTCGTTTAATATATTAAGATATATATATATATATAAATGAAAGTAAGCGTCGAAGTAAAATGTAATATTTATGAATATTTAATTATTTCATTTATAAAACCTGTACATAGAAAAATATTGTTGCAACATTTTAAACAATAAATAAATGAAAACAATCATCGGTATAATTTTTGTTTTAAACGTTCTAGTAGCGTTCATTGGTTTATGGTCAAAATAAATCATAATAAAAAGTACGCTGTAATACGTTTTACTAACATTTGTACATACAGAATTATTTAAAATATAACTTGCTCTAAGTCTCAAATTAGGAAGGGGCCATCAACAGCGCCAATTCCTGCTGCTATTCCACCTTCGTTTTCGTTACATTGTTTAGTTCTTAAAATGTGACCTATCTCTTTGTTACATATAATATTTTCGTGGTCCCTATAAAAGAAGAAATTTGTTATCGCGTGATACTTTTTAGGAAGTGAGGTTATGATAAGGACACTTTATTATTTACCCTATAATAACTCCGTAAATGCCAAGCTCTGATACAACATCGATGAACCGATTGTCATTCTCAAATGGCTCGTTTTGAGCGCGTACAATATAATTTTCTTGTACTGGCGGATAAAAACGTTCCATGAGTATCCAAGCGGTCCTCTCCTTGGAAGATCTCATAGCTTTCAAACGCTGCTTCATTTCTTCGTTATACAAATTGTTTCCACCACCTTCTCTTTGTGGTTTGAGAACATATTTTGTCGGCTCTGATATAGCTTTGTCAATGATTGTCTCTGCTTCCTCATTCTGTTTTTCCAAAAATATTAATCACATTTCTTTTAAATTAATATTTGTATAATATACATTATCTATTATGCTTACGAATTCTAACGAATAAAGTCTACCAAATATTTGCTCCAGTTGGTTTATTGTAGCCTTTTCTTTTAAGAATTTCTTTAAATCATTACTATTCGTTAAGGACTGTTGGACCTAGAATAAGTGTTATGTTATACAATATTATTCGGTAAAGAAATATATCATCCAGTACATACTTTTTACAATCAATATACCTTTTTAGTACCAGCTAGATGATACTGTATCGACGGGCATTTTATTGCGCGGGAACGTTCTATCAATAGTCTCACTGACCATTCTTGTTCTGTAGGATAGGCTTCAACTTCATAACCAGAACGGAAGTAGACTAAACCAACTTCTTCATCTCCACTAAATACATTTAAAATAATTACTAGGTCATTTTTTATCTGAACATAAACAGTGGATTTAAAAGTGCTATAGAAAACTTCCAACTTTTTTTATTATTTACTTTAACAATTACATAGACATACATTATTAATTCTTTGTTTGATCCCAATTTTGCTTCAGACACTAAATCTGTTAAACTTCTTCTGATTAGTTTAAGATAAGGATTCCTTTTACGAATTTCATATTCAAGAAATCTCTGATCGCATATATTATAAGTAATGGTTTCAACAACAAATAATATCACAGACCTAAAATTAAAAATAATAATTGTATAACGATTGCTACAAATTGTTCTCTTCTGTTGTGCAGCAAAACTTCTTACTTTTCATTGTTGTATAATTTCCATGCATGTGTTAAACCTTCACAGATAGCTTTATTGGGTTCATTTCTTGGTAGCTAAAAAGTATTTAACTATTAAAGATGTTTCATAGCTTGTAAACACAAAGGAAGAAATTTACTTACATATGTTACTTTGTCTGGATCTCCCAATTCCAATAAGACATACCTATAAAAAATGTTAATATTATGACAAATACTTCAAATTCCCTCAGAGTATAATAAAGTTTTGATTATAATAATTTACTTATGACATTCAGTAGTAACTGATGATATCCCTCCAAAACTACTGGCAATAGTATTTAATTCAACTTGTTTAATCTGATCTTCATGTAACATATAATCAGACCGAAGCACACCAACGCTTATAGTCTGTAAATAGAAAATATATCAAATATTTGGAAACGAAAAAAGAATGCAATAATAGATTTGTATTAATTACAAATTACTTGACTGTATCCTTCTTTATGTACAGTTTCATAAATATTAAATAATTTTGCAGTAAATGAATCAGCAGCAATTGTACTAAAAATAACAAAATAATTAGTTACAATAATATAAGAAAAGAAAGAATTTAATATTTTAATTTTACTAACCTTTCTAAACTCTTTGTAATAAAACTATGATTATGTGCAACCTTATGAGTAAGTTCATTTAATACTACTTGAATTCTTTTCACTTTGTGAAAATGCTCTTTAGGAAAAGTTGATGGCAATAATGTAAATGGTAAAACTTGCACTTGATTTTTATTAAAGGATTCCCTTGGTCTGAAACTCATACCTAAAACAAGGAGTAAAACTATATTGTAACTCTTAGGAAAACTATCATTAGATGCTTTTCACCATGCAAACTGAGGCATGATTAGTTTGTAATTTTTAAAATAATTTATAAATGTGTACCATGCATAAGTGCCCAATCTCTAGCCTTGTCTATGAGACACTCCAATTCTTCACTTGTAAAGTGTAGTGCAACACAAGATGGTAAACGAGACACTTCCATAATTTCACTAATTTAACACAATTATGCGGAATGCCAAAGAAGAAATAACAGTAGACTCGCGTCAACTATCGTTTAAAATGATTTTTAGATTAAAATGACAAGTCACTGCTTTATCTTATACTGGAGATCCTTATCTTATACCACTGCTATGCAGTGATGGCTTCCAATGACTTCCTTCTTCATCATGTTCATCACTGTTATTTAGCATCATGGTCTTATGACAGTTACATGTGGTCACGTTACATGGTATTGCAAAGTATTATCAGTTATCATCATATATATAGTTATTATCAATGTGATCACGAGGTGGTACAAGCACGTGATTATTGTTACTAGATTTCATTTTTTCAATGGATAAAATATAAATGTTCAAATTAAGTGAAAGACCAAATAACTTTTCGACTTGTATAGGTAATTTATACAAATTCGTAATTTCTTTTTACTTATATTTACAGGTGCAATATTATTATACATATATATATTAATTTTGCGCTAGTGGCGCCGACGGTGACAAAACGCCCAAGTTTGTAGTGAAAATAGTTCATACCATTTCTGTAAGATGGCACAAGTGATATAAAGTCACAAAAACATTGCTGGCGCCATCTATAAAATATAGTGGGAACTATTTTCACTACAAACTTGGGTGTTTTGCCACCGATGGCGCCACTTGAGCTAAAACCAGTATTAGTATATTTTATTTGTACCTGAAGTAGTGTTATAGTTACATTTCCTACAACTTTACACTTAAATAAATAAATAAATAAATAAAATATTAAAATATTTCTGAAATTGTCTGGTACCAGAGGGCACCTGGTACCCGCTCATGGAGCTGTTTTATGAGCGTTGGCCTTTCTGTATTCACAGCTTGCTATTCGAACACGTATACATCGCGGTCTTCATAGTTGTATGTTTCATGACCGACGCTTGCGCTGTACCGTTCCTTCTGTGAAAGCACAGTTCTTTCACTCGTAAACCTCTGCTTTGTACTATTGTGTACTTTTAAACCAGAGCGTTGTAATATTTGTATTTTGTGTGAAATACGTTCGAAGCATTAAATATTAGCGTGAATTTACATAGAACGAATTGTTAATAACAATTCCCAGAAAGAAATATTGTAATAGTTCCACTCGTATTGCTGCTTCATGTTCCATCATGAGTGACTATTCAGCGGTTGCTCCGCCTCAAAATTTTAGCCAAAGCTCCGCGTTTGCGGCGGCTTTGCAACGTGCAAAACAAGTAAGTGAGTACGTCAAACTAATGTAGCATAGGTTAGGATCTAATTAAAATCTCGTAAGTAGGCTATACAGTTTTTTATACATACATAAAACCATATCCCGATATACGTTGTTAATAAACAAATAATTTGTAACCGCATTACCAACTTTATTCGTTCAGGATAATGATCTTGTATTTCAGCGTTTTCTTATTTTCATTGGAAAAGTATTGAAGAAACTAACTTTCACGTTAATGTTTATTACTGTACTAACAATGTTACGAAACATTTATGTATTGTATTGTTTACTCGAATAAAATCACTTATATTCATACAGTTGTACAGGGTTATTTAATCTTTGGACTTTGTAAAGATAGCATAAATCTGTAGACTGAAATTTAATTGTTCAAATACCATCTAATAAATAGTTATACTATGTGTATAAGTTATTTCATATAAAATTGTATTATAGTTATCAAATTGGCAATAATTGCCATGTAAATATGACTTCTAATTTTTAGATAGCTGCTAAGATTAATCCTGCTGGTGCTCAAAATAATCAAGATGCCAAGTTAAAGCGTCCTCTTGAAGACGGCTCAGGTAAGAATGTTATATACATACAAAAGTTATATTTCGTTAAATATTTTAGGAATCAGAAAATTAGGAAAACTGGAATTACTAATGTAATTTACCTAAAAATTATTATTTGAATCTTGTCAGAAATTATTTTTACATAAAGGGATGATTCTGTTGAATTCAGATGTAGCTTAACATTTCTTGAAAGTAAAAAATCCATCTTTATTTATTGGATAACAATCAAGTTATCCTTCCAGAACCAGAAGCAAAGAAAATGGCATCGTTAGTAGCAGATCCCTTAATTGGACTTCGTGGTCCACCAGGAAGTAATTCATTAGGAGATTCAAGTAGTCAAGGTGGAAGATCAGGACCAACAGGATCATCCTCAGGACCAATTGGGAATGTAGGAGGTATTTGTAATGAAGATATCAGAGTTCCAGATAAAATGGTTGGTTTGAGTAAGTACAAGTGAAATTATAAACATTTTTCTACATATAATTAAATGATTAAATATAAATTTACATGTTTGTATCTCATTAAATGTTCCTGTTATTTTATTATGACTACACATTTTGATTTAACATTCAGTGTATGCATTATTAATTAATAATGATATGTTTGCAGTAATTGGCAGAGGTGGAGAACAAATAACAAGATTGCAAAGCGAAACAGGATGTAAGATACAGATGGCACCAGAAAGTGGTGGGCTACCTGAACGTGTTTGCACATTAACTGGCTCACGAGAAGCTGTCAAGTAACTTGTTTTTCCCTTCTTATTTCGTTAATTTTAACTACTTTGTATGCAATGCAATTTCCACTTTACAAACTCATGTCTAGATGAAAGGATTACATTATTGTGCTACATGAAGTGGCCCTTGTTAATCACACTATATAATGAAAAATATATATTTTACATTTGTACATATACTTATGTACAATATATATGTATATACAGTTATTGTATATATTGTACACATATAGAGTTATTGTGCATACATATAAATATGTATTTACATATATGTTTATACATGTTCACATATATAATAACACATGTACAGAAAAACAAACCTGCTATCCTCCTTGTATTTGATGTATAGGAAGTTTTTTAGACTCTAATTTACTTAACAAATTATCCACATAGTCATCCATAATGTCATCGATTCTCCTAGAAACACCTGAAAGTATCAACTATTTATTTCAACAAAATGGTTTTGAAAATCACTGCAGTATTGTAATATAATATTACAGTGCTTTGTACACTCTAAGCGTATCCGTTAGAAAATGTGTTCTACGCACGAATAGTACTGGTGAAATATAGTTTGCGTGTATCTAGTATACTTCATATGCTATCATTTCATGTTAACATGCATTTCTTAAATGTAGGTTACATGCTTTCGCGTACTGAAATTGTCAAATGTTTTACAGAATCTTTATTTAGCACCTGGATGTGAATAGCGGGCTCATACTTGACTTTACATATGCTTCAGAATATTTATCTCATTGAGAATTTATCCATAAGTTGTGGCTTTTAATTTAATAATTTTGTACTTACTAATAGTTTTTTGCTTTCAATAGGATATGGAGAAAGAAGGATGGAAGGAGGATAGGATATGCATGGGGACGTGTTATTCGCAACAGGAAGAAAATTGAACTTTTTATTTATTTAAATCTGCTTATAATTAAGCCTATGACATTTTAACATGGAATTTGATTTTATTATACACTTAAGAAATAACTCTCTGTCAAACAAAGAATAATGTGACATTTGTAACTTATATTTTTGGCACACAGTAGACATCACATTATGTGTTGCAAACAAATTACATTATCGTATATCGATAGATTATAATTGAACTAGAAATTATTCAAAATTATATCGCACATTTAAATTATGTGTGTTGCAGTCGAGCTAAAGAATTGGTACTATCAATTGTCAATCAGAGAAGTAGAACTGAAGGAATTGGCGATATGAATATGAGTGGGAATAACAGTGGTATGATGGGACATCCCGGATTTGTCGAAATAATGATTCCTGGGCCTAAAGTTGGTTTAATTATTGGAAAAGGGGGAGAAACGATAAAACAACTTCAAGAGAAATCTGGAGCTAAGATGGTTGTTATTCAAGAAGGACCTTCTCAAGAACAAGAAAAACCTTTGAGGTAATAATTGCAATTTTTAAAAATCGAAGGTCTTCCGACAATAGTAACAGTTGCATATGTCTTTCTTCATGTAGGATAACGGGTGATCCACAAAAAGTTGAATATGCCAAACAATTAGTATATGAATTAATAGCTGAAAAAGAAATGCAAATGTTTCATAGAGGTGCAAGAACTAGCGATAGGAGCGGAAGTTATTCAAATGATAGCAGTTTCAATCATGGTTCTGGAGGTGGCGGCGGCGGCGGTAGCGGCGGCGGTGGTGGAGGAGGTGGTGGTGGAACCACCGATGGAGTAGAGGTACAATACGTATATTTTATGGATAATTAACATGCCAATGACATCCGTATACAGAAAATATAATATATTTATTCGTCAGGTACTTGTTCCGAGAGCAGCGGTAGGCGTTGTCATTGGTAAAGGAGGAGACATGATAAAAAAAATACAGGCGGAAACTGGTGCAAGAGTTCAGTTCCAACAGGGAAGAGAAGATGGTCCCGGAGATAGAAAATGTATATTATCTGGGAAACATCAAGCTGTAGAACAAGTTCGTCAACGCATTCAAGAACTCATTGACAGTGTAATGGTAAGTACTACACTAAGCGTTTGTTCATGTTATTGTATTCTACAAGTAGAGGATATGCTATTCTTTCTTCAAATCTTATTTTCTTAGAGAAGAGATGATGGTAGAGGTAACATGGGAGCAAGAAGTGGTGGTCCGCGAGGCAATGGATTTGGCGGCAATCGTAATCCAAATGAATACGGAGGTTGGGACAGACGTCAGGGAGGACCTATGCAAGATAAAGTAGAAACAACATTTACTGTCTTATCGTCAAAGTGTGGTATTATTATTGGAAAAGGTAAAGTTGCATTAATTTACGGATATTGTTTGTGTTCGCAAAGATAAAGATAATTCAATTGTTTATTTTAATTACCATAGGCGGCGAAACTATTAAGCAAATAAATCAACAAACTGGGGCTCACTGTGAATTGGATAGAAGAAATCAAAGTAATGAAAATGAGAAAATTTTCATAATTCGTGGCAATCCTGAGCAAGTTGAACATGCAAAAAGAATATTTAGTGAAAAATTAGGCATGGTAAGTATCGGATAACCTAAAAATAAATACGATTGTTGTATCGCTAATTTATTAATTCTTCGTTAATTAAAATAAAGGCACCGGCTAACCCATCGTTTACTGGCGCACAAGGGGCAATCGGATATAACCCAACCTGGAATACTGGAACAGCTTATCAAGCATGGCCAAATCAACCTCAAACAACCGATACAAGTACGTTTACTTTTATTTTTTTATTAAGAAAGTACAAATACTTAATTCTTAAGTATACAATTATTTATTGTTATAGATGCAGGCAACCAAGCACCTGTTCAAGTAAATCCACAAACAGGACAACCGGATTATAGTGCGCAATGGGCGGAATATTACAGATCGCTCGGTATGCATAGAGAAGCAGATATGATCGAGCAACAAGCGAAACAAGGAAAACAGGATCACAATCCACCAACAGGTAAATAATAATAAATGATACAACAATTTTTGTTCATTAATTCTTCAACTTACGAATATCCATTCTTACAGGGAATCCTCCGAATCAACCTAACCCTACAACAGCTGGTAATTCTGGACCAGCTCCACAACAGCAACAACCTCAACAACCACAGCAAACGGGAGCTACTCAAAATGGAGGTCAAGCCGACTACAGTGCACAATGGGCAGAATACTATAGAAGTATTGGTAAAATAAAAGAAGCAGAAGCTATAGAAGCTCAAATGAAAGCGGGAAAGGTACGTTAACGCTACAAGCAAGAAAGAACTATAATAAACCTGGCTTTTATACAGGGTGAACCACCGAAATTCATCACCTCGAATAGCTCTTGAATTGTATGGTTGAAGTCATTAAGCTGTTTGAGGTTATAGGTTAGGTGATTCGCCCTGTATGAAAACCGATAAGATAATACGCTCAAATTTTAGTTGGGAATGCAGAACAATCAAATGGCTCAACAACAAATGCAACAGAGCATGCAAGGTCAATCAGGTCCACCGGGCGGTGCTCCTAACGCGTTTCCACAAACTTATGGTAGTTATCCAACAATAAATCCTGGTTCAACTCCGACGGGGTATTACGCAGCAGGGGCTGGATCTGCCACCCAACCACAAGCTGGTCAACAAAATCCATCTTTCCCCGGGGGCTATCAGAACTATCCTTATTCGCAAACGAATACAGAAAGTTAAACTTCCATCAAGGAAAACATAAACTGTAAGTGTTAATTTCTGCGTGTTACATAAATACTTGAATACAAATTAGAAAATTGTATGATACGATATTTCATTTAATAATGTAACAAGAATATTGGCACTCATGTATATTTTTAATTCTACCGTATGATTACGATATAATATAGAATATTCACAAATTATGTGGTACTATCAGTTACATATATTTACCCATTTTCTTACTTTTTTATATCATACAATTTTGTTCGAACTTTAATTTTTTATATTAAGTCAATGTAAAATTGAGTGCAATAATAACATTCAATTCTTAAATTGTTGAAGTAGTTTCTGAAAATCGTGAAAAAAATTTGTGTATATGAAATTCGAATACATCGTTTCCTAATCTATAAGTTAATTTGATTTGTAATTTGTTTCCCGAATTAATTTTTCATTGGCTATGATAAATTTGCAAACTAAAAAACGTTGTATTTGAAATTCCTATTAATGCAGTTTTTATATCAAACAAACATAATTCATGAGTAATATGTGTATTATTATTCTATTTTATACATATGTCAACGTTTCAGTGTAAAATACAATACATAACACAATTCTTTCAATATATCATACTATATACGGAGTAATTTTACTTTAATATGTTATTCTTCCATATGTATTTGCAATATTTATATATTAATTATGTAATTGACCATGTACTATTATATTCGATCACTTGTATTTATATTGGCTTGATATTTATCGTTTATTATGAAAATCAATGGTGTAAGAAGAGAATACCATATGCGCGCTGATAACTGTTGATACTTTCAGGGAGTGAAATGTTGATAAAAATGATAGATTCTTAATATTTTAATGATGGTCTTAATATCTTATGATGGTTATCTGGTTATTGAAACAATATATTTTACACCTTTGAAAGTACATTTACAGTATATATCTATATACGTTTGATATGTTTTATTATAATTGTTTGTTTATTTCAGATAGTTTTCAGATAGTTTCCCAATGGGATGTGGTTAATGCCTGCTGTAACTTCATACACTGTTTACAATAAATTACGATAGTTGATCGCTTCGCAAAACTCATAAAACTTTGAAAAATGCCACTAGAACCGACTATGTTCTATTTATACTATAATATTTTGTGTTTTTTTTATATACAAAGACATATATACATATTGTAGGATACTCATGGTTTTAATTTTAAGTAATGAAAAGTGCCCGAAGTTTATCATTATAATATAATATCGACATGATGTCTACTTGTGTTCTACTTATAGTATTGTATGTATTTTTGTTCCATAACACCTGATTGTAACATAAATTGAAACTGACAGGTGAAGCAGCAGGTCAGAAACAGGAACGGGGAATCTACAACAATATCCATATTATTATGCTTCCCATTTGTCATAAAAAGTACTAAAAATTATCTTTAAAAATGTATTGATAAGAGATACATCTAGAACTTATTTCAATATGTCATTATTTATGTTTCACTGTCTCATTCATGAAACATTTGTCTTTAGAAGAATAGAAAATCTTTATAGCGTAAATGGCTGTACAGACAGCCAATATTCGTTTTTATTGTCTATGAATTGTTTGATCTATTATGTATGCAAGAGAATATGATACACGTATGATGGTCTACGTACACGCATATACTATTATAACAATACTAAATACAATTTTACCTTGGTTCCTTTGCTTTTTCTTGTCAAGTACCACTACTATTTTTAGATTTTTGGAGCTGCCAATTGTAGGGATGTTTACCCGTTCTTCGATAAATTTCATCATGGAGATCTACTATTTTAAATCTTTCATTCAGCATTCTATGTGTTTACATTCAAAGGAATCAGGACCTGCAAAACTGGAGGGTTATGGATGGCATATCAAATCACTGTTTGTTACGTATAACTTGTATAATCATATATATTGTTTAATAATTAATCAAATGGTTATTCACATGAATGTATTAATCATAGTAGATAATTATCGATGGATTTTACTAGTTATATGTAAAACTTACATTTTCAAATTATTTACATTTATTCAAACTTGAAATTGAATAATTTATTAATATTTACTAGTTAAAATTATAAGATGAACAAAACGAAAGTTCAAAATATCATCTGTATCAAATGGCAGAATCAGAATAATTTGATTTTACGATTTATATCGTGTACACAGTTTAAATATTTACTACATATTTAAATTGTGTTGTCTAAAAACACGTGTACAAGAGTGACTGATAATTTTTTGTTATATTCTTGTTATTCCTTTTTATGTTATATTTTACTTATTTGTAGTTAAAATAAATCTGATTTTTTATGTAACAAACTTTCAAATATGTTATGAAATTAAAATTCTTTTTCTCCAGTCATACATTTATTAGGTGAAATTTTAAAACACAAAATCAATACTTTTCAGGATAAACATTTTATTTATATAATGTAATATAATTAATTATTTTCTTTATATTATTTAAATATAATTTCATAGTTGAATATGTGTGTGTATATACATTTAACACAAGCAATATAATCTCAGTAAAAGTTTATACAAATAATGACTTATTAAACCACAGTCTAATTTAGTTGTATCTACGATCCATACGAAATTAATGTTGCCACATAAATGATAGGGATGAAAAGTATTCAAATTTTGATTTATTTTTTTTTGTTTCAGTCGTGAATTAAAACGGGCAGTGGTTTGGTATAACTTTAAGTAACGGACAATTTACTACCAATTGTTTATTAACAATTGTTCACTGTGTCTATCAAGTCTTACGTATCGTTTCGTAAAATTTGAATAAGCGTAACTAAAAAGTTTGTAATATGAATAGTATCTTAAACGTAAATATTTAAGTTAAAGAAAATAGTTCTCTTTTTGTTTTATATTACAGCATGTACGTAACAGAATTTATATTTACATCTATGTATTTCAAGAGTATGTTTTTTTATGTATCAATTACAATTCATAATCGAAGTAAGTAAACATAAACAGTACTTGGTTTTTTTTTCAACTACTATCAAAGGTTGTTTGTAAGTAATCAATTCATTTTGTATTATGTATTAATAACAAAATTTAAATATAATTGCAAGGACTAAATTTTGTACAGAATGTTTTTAAAAATTACATTATAACATACATTATATTTTTCGAATTATAACAATGAATAAAGAGTAATGAAAATGTTTCAGGCACAACGGAACTTACCATTGCTTCTAACAAAGAAAATCAATTGGTAGGTATAAATATGTTTGTAATATTTTATACATTATATTACTTTCAGCATTCGTAGAAAGGGAGAAATAGGGTCGTAAGGAAAGGTTTGTAAAAGTATGAATTTTTAACAGGATGGTAGAAATCTTTTTTCAATAAATTTGTTAATTGTCTTTAGAATATATTTTATTTGGCTTATGTATTTTAAATATGTTATTCTGTTTTATATTAACATGTGTTGCAAGTAAATTCGCTTTGTACATATGTACATACGACTTATTGAAAGCTATTACATGTATTATGTATATCAAATACGAATTCATTTATTTTCGTGGAATTGTTTCTAGACATATGATTGTAAGTATTTTAATGAAATTAACAATTTATTTTGATATATTTAAATGCTGCTTATTTGTTAAAAACATATAATAATACAGATATATATGTACAGTTATGCGTACAATGTTCATAAAAAGAATATAAATACAATAATAGAATGTATATTTGTGCTTCAAGCGTTTAATACTTCCTTTGAGCTCTATAATTGTAATTCAAAATTATTGTCAAAATGTATATACATCTATGTTAATTATAGCCTCGTAAGTTTTGTAAATATTATTTGCCAGCAAATAATACAAATTCATTGATTGACCTAATCGGGAGAACTTTTCAACTAAATCTGTACTACAAGAAATCGTACTATTAAGACAACTTCAAACTTCCGGTGGTGGGCCATACATGGGATTTAATTGTTGCGTACAACGTATAAATGTAGCACGACGTGGTAATTCGCGTAATCGCGAAGCTCCCGTGTACGTACACGCAGAGCGTAGACCGCCCAGTATGTCTAAAATAGTATTTTCCACTAGACCTTTGTAAGGTACTTCTACAGTTTTACCTTCCGAAGATCTAAACAAATTAAAAAACGATTACAGTCAAGGCATTTCCAATTATTTGTATACAAACCTGTATTCAGCAACACCTCCAGCGTGTTTCTTCATTGCTGTGCTCGAAGCCATGCCGTAAAATAATTTCAATTTTCTCCCATTCTTTTCTATGACTTCTCCTCCACATTCGTCATGTCCAGCAAACATACCGCCTGCCATCACGAAATCGGCCCCAGCGCCAAAAGCTTTTGCTAAGTCGCCTGGACAAGTACAACCTCCATCCTAGAATCATTTGGTGTACAAGGATGTAAGAAGGTTTCATTACCCGTATTGCTACTTGTAAAGTTATAGTATATAATATTTACCGAAATTATATGACCTTTTAAACCGTGAGCAGCATCAGCACATTCGATTACAGCACTTAACTGTGGATATCCTACACCAGTTTTCATGCGTGTAGTACACACAGATCCAGGGCCAATACCAACTTTAATCACATCTGCTCCAGATAGTATCAGTTCTTCTACCATTTCTCCAGTTACCACATTCCCTGCCTATAGAGAAATAAATGGTACTAAATAATTAAGCAATATTTCTTTTGTGATCCTTTTAGAAATGATAACAAAAATTACAGAATTACTTACGATTATAGTATGACTAGGGTACTCGGCTCTCACTTTCCTAACATATTCTACAAAATGTTGCGAATATCCATTAGCAACATCTAAACAAATGAAAGATAGTTCAGGGACAGCAGCTAGAACACTGGCCAATCGTTCAAAGTCTTCTTTTCCTGTACCAGAACTAGCAGCTACATTTTTAAGGCATTCATGATTTTGTATCGCAAAATCTTTCCATTCCTCTGCAGTATAATATTTATGAATAGTAGTGAAGAGACCATGCTAGAATATAACAAAACTAATATAAAAATTTGAATTGATGAGTATTATATGGTGTTAAAATGTACCTTGGATAATGCCTTTGCCATTTCAAATGTTCCTACTGTATCCATATTTGATGCCATCACAGGAATTCCCTTGTAAGTTTGTTTTGAATTACGAAATGTAATTTCTCTGAATAGATCAACCTAAAATTGTAAAATGTATTGCTCATTACCAAATAATTCAAATTTAAAAAATTAGAAAACATGATATTTCTGGTTAAGTTAAATGAAACAGTTTCTAAGGACATTTTTTTTATTATACGGATGTATGAGAGTATTTTTCAGTGCTAGATTCCAAGAAAAAAAGTTGGGTGTGTTCTATCATTATAATTTTAGATTATGTTCTACTGTGCATACCATTTAAATGGGTTTCATAAAAAAGATCTAAGGATGCAGACATATGTAAACTTTCGTGAAATTGAAAATATTACTTACATCGGATCTACTTTTCAATGTACTCCTTTTCGGACGTAACAAAACGTCTTTGAAATCTAATTTGATGTCGTTTATGATGTTAGGCATCTTGATAGGCGATTATTTATGTCACTTTTATCACACGACTTCGAACGTTCGAGCTGAGTTACGAGGACGAATGTGTTCACATCACCGTATTCTTTGCTTGTAAATAGTTTCGCGGCGATCTCCCTAAAGGCGTACATACATACTGATACATACTAGTATTGTCGTTTAGTTGTGTTAATAAAAGCAATAAGTATCATTGCGTTTTATTGAATGTCATTGGTTTAACCATGTTTAATAGAAAGAATTACTAATAATGTTGCAAGATAGCTTCGGTATTCACCGACCAATGTAAATAAGACAATTGTAAAAACATCAAGTAGCGAAATAATGAAATTATTTTGTATAATAGAATATATTATTTTCATGCATCACTTTTAACGAATTCGAAATAATGAAATAACGATTTTATTTTATATACATTTATTAACCCACCTACACTTTTTACTTTCAAATTATATGAGAGAAAACGGAATTCTATTATCGACTGCGATGCCTTTAACTGCAGTTTCTCGCAATCATTACTTTTATGCTGAATCGACATAACTGTTGCTAAGCAGTTTTCATAAATTGATTCGAACTAAACAATTTGCTACAACTTTTTAAGAAACGATATATTTAACATAACTTGTTACCATACTTGGTATGCAACAATAATTATTTTTATTGTATTACTCATACAAAGGTAAATCAAACGGTATCACTTATTCAAGAGTTGTGTATTATAATTAATAAATTGTCATGCTATGTTTACAATTATATGGAATGAATTATATGTAGCAACGTTAATAAAAGTATTACAATTTTTAAATATACATTTTAAGCTATTACCAATTACACTAATTAAGAGTATAAAATAAACTTATAATATTAGCAAATCTTATTGTATTTGTATTATTATAAATTACTTCTGCTAATAAGACACGTGATTATGATAAGGGCAGTTAAAAGCTTTTTCATTAAAATTCACGACTCATGTAAATGATGAAATTTGATGACTAGGCTGTATCATGTTAAAGAATACTAATAAACTCGACAACATGTATTTATGTGTTTTATCAAATTAATGATTCGAAAGACAATTAAAAATAGGGGCAGTATAAGAAAGGAAAGAGTTTTTCACATATCCTGAAATTCGCCAGTACCATTAGCATTGAGCATAAGTATGTTAGGATTTTCCTTTTCGAAAGCAGTTGCATCTCTGCCTCCAGCTCGTTCTTCCTGCCCCCATTCACCTAAGGTCGCGTTCATTACATCCGGTTGGTCTTGCATCTCTTTCTCCTCCTTCTGCGACATTAATAACAGAGCATATCGTTAAAATACTGAGTAGAAACTTGTTTCAAATATATATTGGTCATGTTAAGCTATATCAACGATATTGTTTATCATAAGATTTATTTATTATACAATATATACAAAAAACAGACTATAGCTTATTAGCATTACATAACAAAAAAGTAACCAAACATTGAACATGTAATAAAAAATTAAAAACGTATTAGGTATCCCGTATCCCGTATTAGGTAAGATTATTGCTATTTTTCACAAACCTGTTTGTCTTCTCGAGCAAATTTTTCGAACATATTTGCATATAAGTTTTTCTCTTTTACTAATTGTTTCTTAATAAGATTCTTACAAATTTCAATTTGTTTGATAGCTGCTGTATTTTTTGGTTGTATTTTCAAAACCTCTTCAAAATCTTTAATTGCAATTTCAGGTGATGCTAGCCTAAGATAAGCTTGTCCCCTCCTGAATAGCGCTTTTTCATTGTGAGGACTTAACTTCATAGCTTCGGTACATGCATCTTTTGCTTCAACATTCCGATCTAGTTTCAAGTAGCAGAGAGCAAGGTTTAAGTACGTAGACAAAAAAAGCTTATCCTTTTCAAGTTTTCCTTCACCTGCTACACATTTTAGAAATAATTCAGCCTTTTCATACATTTTAATAGCTAAATTGTACTTGTTTGCATTGAAGTAAGCGGTTCCTTTGTCTTTGAAAATCTTTGACTGCTCTACTCTTTCATTATCATTTAAAGACCAATTTTCGACACCCTGAAATGTATAACAAAATGTCAGTTAAAATAAAATATTGTAAATACATTATACTACTTGGCTTCTGATGAAGTAATTACTTTTTCAAAACTTTTCAATTCTACTATATATTCTACAGTTGCATTCGGAGGTATGTCAAATTCTGGTTTTCCTATATCTCTAAAAGCATGTTTACTCTTAATTTCCAGTCTTGATTTTTCTCCAGTATTAAAGAGTGTTAAGGCATGTTCCACACCACTTACAACACCACAATCCTCTCCTTCTCCAAGAGAGAACTGAACATCTCTATCTTCGAACACCTTACCATTGTACATTCCCGTTAAATGAACTAAAAAAAAGAAACAAAATTAATATGAAGTACATCATTTGTATTGAAAAAGTAATCCTACACGATTAGACTTACTATTTACTAAAGCTCCTTCTTCTGGACTGTTAACATATTTCCCTACAATAATCTTGTATCTCTTAATACTTCCATCATTGTCAGGGCTTATATCTTCTGCTTGCCAATCGATCAATTCAATCTAAAATAAGAACACAAGTGATCTGCATGCAATATTGAATAACAAAGGAAATTAAAAATCATTCATACATATGAAATTCATATTAAACTATTAAAAAATACATTAGTAAAAACAGAAAATTACCTCAAATTTAAGTGTAGCATTTGGAGGTATTACAGGTGGATTACCATTTTTCCCATATGCATATTTGGGAGCACAGGTCAGCATTGCAACTTCACCTTTTTTCATTGTAGCCACACCAATGTCCCAAGCTTTGATGAGAGATCCTTCTTTGAGTTTAAATTTAAAGTGTCCATTACGGTCTTTGCTTGTATCGAATATTGTTCCATCCATGAAGTAACCAGTGTAATCTACTATTACATTACAGCCAGGTGATGGAAGTTCATCTCCAACACCTTCTTTGATAATTTCTTTTAAGACACCTTCATCCTTTTTAGGGGATATGTCTACTACAACCATTCTACATAAATAGAAAGAAACTATAAATGAAATAAGTGCTGAAACTTCTACAAGAAACCATGAAAGCTAAAGCAGATTTAATCCCTACAAGTATTTATGTCAATATAAATAGCATAATTTTTGTAAAGCTTCTAGGTTAATCATCTATTGATATTATAGCTTCGTATAATTAATTTATTGTCGTAGTATTAGACTCTTTTACAAGTAACGAATGTATAAACAAAAAATTATTATAAATAAATAGAAAATAAACAATAATATAAAACAAATTTCTACTATAAATTTTGAAAAGAAGAAACATAGTACAGATCACACTTTCTAATAAAAACAAATAATTGTAACAAATAATTTAAAACAAACATAACGAAAAATACGTACATTATTTATACGCGTGTAATGGTCCAGTAATAAAATAGCGTTTCACACACACGCTGTAAAAACCTGTTCAAATTCACACAACAATTCCAGAAACTTCCTCCTCGCAGCCTACGAGTTACAACTCGTCAATTTCATAAAGTTTACTAGAAATACTAAAGCATCGTTTTCATATCAATTATCGACCTTTAACCGCTACATCTCGATTTTAATATCGATATATTTTCCTCGATACTACTTTCGATTATCAACAAAGTTATCTTTCCATGTACCGATTGTTGGATGCTTTCCATTTTATTTTGATAAATATTACGTGTTATGACTTTAAATTCGAAAGAAGTTGGAATTAACTATTGTTTTCCTCCTCGTTTTTTGTTTTAATTAACGGGCCCCTAGCAGAAGGCAATCCGAAACTCGCATGAGTCATAACTTCATATTCGCGAAGGCGTAAATTCACACTAGAATTCAAGGTTTCTAATAATTATTTCTTGAAAACCAAGAAGATGATTTTTTTGATTTTTAACGATGATAGACATTCCAAACAGCATACGGAATATAAATTGGGATATATATCAATGTAGGAATTAATCATTTTGAACATCATTTTACAATTCGATAAATCATAAATGGAAAGAAACATCTACTTCAGATATAATCATTGTTCTTTGCAGCGAAAATATTTATAAATTGTATGTTACGTTAAATTATTTGTAATTGTATGTTTTCTACGAATAAATTTTACTACCTTAAAATTACGTTATAGTTAAGCAAACACGATGATTGTTATGACTGTAAAATTACAGGAAATGTTACAGCGCAATTGTAGTTTTCTGATTTAAGATAAAGATTGTAATTGCACAGTAACAAGTATAAATACATAAGCAGTCAGAGTACGATACAGTCTTTTTTTAAATACGGCACGTAAGATGAAGTGGCTTAATATTCAAATCTTTCTTCTTGTGGTGTTTTGCATCACGGTAGGATTTCAATAATAAATTATGTTAATAAAAAAATGTTAGGAGTGTAGAATAACGACAGAGATAAAAAATGGCATTAGTTGTTCATATCGTTATTTATATATTAAATAAAGAAGGCGTTGCTTTATTATCAATGATATTATAATCGTACGGATATCGACGCAGTTTATATTGAAAACGTTATTTAATTTCTGACATTTTAGTCAGATTATTATTATTATTTTCATTGATAGGCATCTGTGATGTCCATAAATTCTGAACCTTCTATGGCTGGACATCATGATGCAGGAGTAGGAGTTGCATGTCGAGGGGGTGGTCGAAGACGACCACCCGGACCACCACCAAATGGTGGCGGAAATGGAACAGACACCGGAAGTAACAATGGCGGAACGGGTAGGGCATTACATATGTTTATAACGTTATAAATTAATAAAGTGCATTCAGAAAGATCACCGATAGTAAAATATTCCGCTATTTGAAAAATAAATTCTTTGGGTTTGCATTTATTTAAATAGATACAGAGATTTGAGGAACTGGACTGGACTCTTCAGGTGTTGGGACAATGACGATTAAGGGCGATAAGGTGTTAAGCATAACAAAATTAAATAATCAGGAAACTATAGAGTATAATTTATAATTTGTGTAATTATATTTTTTTGTAAAAATAAAGTGTCGTTATATATACATATAGAAAGTATGTACACTGTGTAATTTTTTTAGGCTTTATTTTCGTGAATATCGGCTACCTTTTTAACAAATCGATATATACACTCTTAATTAACAATATAACGTTATTAGATTGCATATAAATGTATACATCAAGGTTTAGATTTATACAAAGTATTTCAATACTGATAACGTGCGTAGTTAAAATGGTTTTATAACTATAATATGCGTACACTTTAATTATTTTGAACAACATTGATAGTGGTATTTTTACTTATGAATTTTTACTTATACAAGTATTTATACAATTTTGAAATGGTAATTTACATTATACTCATTAAATATAAAACAGTATCAAACGCTTAAATGGAATCTTTCTCAATAATAATGCATACATGTATTTCCATTTTTTAAATTATGCTATTTATCTTATTATATTAACATTTACATATTATTACCATCTTACAATTATGAATTGTAGATTAATATGTAAACGAGTTACCTAAGGCTGGAATCCAGAATAATGCTTCTTTGGTGATGTGGACAAATTATTAAGAAAAAAATGATCTCAAATTCATATCACCAAAAACAACTGATATATTATAGATTCGAGAGATTTTTGACTTCTACATATGTAATTAATGGAAACAATACAAAGTATAGTTGCATAAACAACAATTATATATTGTACAAGTATTTCTAAATTTTTTATTATCATTGATTTTAGGGAAAGATATGTATAGGCCAAAGGAGCAATGTTTATATATTCAAATATATTAATTTAAATCAAAGTACACTGTGAAATTACCCCCAAAAGATTGTAACAATTAAAGCAATTATTATTAATCTAAGGAACATTGTTCTTATTGTTACATTTTTAGATGTATTATTTCTTTCTAGACATAAATATTTCCATGTTTTACATGGTAATACTAATGAAAACCAGTTTATTATAATGAATTTTGTTCAATTGTACCTCTTTTGATAATTTTGTATCTCTTCAATAACTCTGATAAAATTTAATAACAATATTAAATCCTTTAAAATTACAGCATTTTTTATCATTTTTGTTCCAATTATAAAATAGTATAAAAAGAAGAAAATATGATGGTATAGAAGTACATTATTTCTTGCATCACTGTTACAATTTTTCTCATTTTATAATATTTGTAAATTATATATTACACAGTACTTATTCAACTAAATATGATAATATAAAAATTTTCATTTTGTTACACGTATGTTTAAAATTTCAAGGTATATAAACTAACTTTAATAAGCCCTTCTTTAATCATACATACTGCATATATTTACTTCTTCAGTAAATGAGTGAGGTCTTTATTTTGTTTTTGAAGCATTACATCTGTCTTCTCTGCTTTATCTGTTATGTTGTCAATTAAATCATTTTGCAAATCTATCTCTTCTGATAATCCTATTGCCAAGCCTTTCAATCTAGCCAATGAACCGCTCATTTCATCTAAATTCTTTTCTAAAATTTTGCTCACGTTGTTGCTCACAGGACTATTAACCTCTGCTTCCTCATCTAGACCACGTAACTTTAATGCAGGACTAGTATTAGCTATATTACACTGTACTTGTTCTAAAGAGTTACACAGTGCAGGTGATGTCATAGATTCAGAACTAGAAGACTCTGATAATTTAGTAGATGGTATAGGTCCATCCAATGATTTACCACTGAGATAGTTTTTGAGACTCCCAAATACACTTTTTATTCCTTGAATATGTTTCTGACTAAATCTTAAGGTACTATTAATATCATCTAATCTTTTCTCTGTTCTTTCTAAATGTTCTCTCTGTCTAATGAGTTCCTGAAATGAAAGTATGTAAGTGTACCAACTAATCAAAATATTAACATGGTATCTATTAAATGCTTTCTCAATAATATTTCAAAGGCATGTACTTTGTTTAAAATTTGATATACATATGCACACATATATTTATTAATTAGATCACAAATTAATTATAGATCTTTAATTTGATTTCTAAGAAATGTACTACAATGACGCTCGTTATCTGTACGTCGCACTACGATAAACAATAAAGATTTGCTGGATTCATCAACTGTCATAAGAATTGAATGATAGTCTCTACGAATTACCTCTGCAGTGGCAGCTCCAATCTGCTCAGAATCCCTCAACAACGAAATGGATCTTTCCGATGATTGTATCGTACGATCTTCGATATCCTTTCTTCGTTGCAACAATTGTTGATGTTTTTGTTCGAGTTCGTTGTCAGCGTTATAATAATGATTATAAGTCATACGGCCAGAAAACCTTGGCGGTGCACTTTTTAGAAAGGTTTCGTCGTCCATGTCATCCTCACAAGAGAAAAACGAGTGGTTTGGGTTACTTAAATAATTCTGGCTTGCCATTTTCTAGCGTGTACCGTGTTTCTTTATGAGATAACTGCTTCTAAGTCTAGATTAATTTTACAACACTGTAATCATTCGACGACGTAAAATTTGTATGTAGTTAGCAATGGTTAGCAATTGATCAACTGACTAACTGACACTAGATACACTATAAGAGATTGTGCCAGTGACTCTCAAACTATATACCGAGGAATTACGCACAAGACTATTCTAATAACTCTCGAGCCTTTATCAAAATATGTATAGATCATTGATAGTTCATTGTCCACTGAATAGTATGAGAAATCATTCTTTCCTCTTCGTGATCATAATACGTCGATATATTATTGTTATTGGTTTCAAAGTTATGTACATTTTTTTGTTTTCTACATTCGCCATCAGATGACACTTGACGCCATTATCTAAGTGGTAGAAGTACGACTTAGAGAACTATGTACACCTAGGACAAGAGAAAGTGATGTGAAGTTTATGAATTCTTTTCGAGAATTTTAATAAACCAATGATTGTAATATAACTACAAATTCATTAGCAAATGCGATGAAATGAATTATATAAATATTCTAAGAAAGTACTACAATGTCGGTAAAAATAGATAAATAGCGCCATCTAGCCTTAAAAGTGGGAAACCTTTCGACAATTTTTCTGAAGTGAATTTTAATATAACAATGATTGTAGTATGACTTGAACTTCATTAGCAAATGCGATGAAATGAATTATATAAATATTCTAAGAAAGTACTACAATGTCGGTAAACATAGATAAATGGCGCCATCTAGCCTTAAAAGTGGGAAACCTGTCGACAATTTTTCTGAAGTGAATTCTTATATAACAATGATTGTAGTATGATTTGAAATTCATTAGCAAATGCGATGAAATGAATTATATAAATAATCTAAGAAAGTACTACAATGTCGGTAAAAATACATAAATGGCGCCAT
>NC_071976.1:2394772-2394987 GCF_026283585.1 Hylaeus volcanicus | reverse complement strand
TTATATAACAATGATTGTAGTATGACTTGAAATTCATTAGCAAATGCAATGAAATGAATTATATAAATATTCTAAGAAAGTACTACAATGTCGGTAAAAATAGATAAATGGCGCCATCTAGCCTTAAAAGTGGAAAACCTTTCGACAATTTTTCTGAAGTGAATTTTAATATAACAATGATTGTAGTATGACTTGAAATTCATTAGCAAATGCGA
>NC_071976.1:2340452-2394762 GCF_026283585.1 Hylaeus volcanicus | reverse complement strand
AACAATGATTGTAGTATGACTTGAAATTCATTAGCAAATGCGATGAACTGTATAATTTAAATATACTAATTAAATATTACAATGTCGGTAAAAATACATAAATGGCGCCATCTAGCGGTGACAACGGGAACTATTCGAGGACAAGCTTGGGCGTTTTCCCGGTGGTGCGCTGTACGGAGGTCGGAATTTTAGTTCGTTTTGCAGATTTAACGGAAATCAAAAATAACAATACACACAACACTCAGAATCACACAAGGACACCAACAATACAATAAAACACAGAAATATATACAGACATACTACACTCAGAACAAAAACATATCTAGTACAAAGAAACACACTTAGGCTAAGATGACTTGTAATATTAAGTATTATATGTAACAATGTAAATATTTCTATTTTTGTATTGTCTTTTATATATTTAGGAGTAATAGACCTACACAGGTTTAAAGTCTGTATATGTTTATTATTTTTTTAATAAACGCCAAACAAACAACACGAATTTTAGTTCCATCTATCCACCGCGAGATGGCGGTACCGTCGTTTGGCACGAAATTTGAACTTAGTTCATAGATTATATTAACAATACACTTTAAAACAAAGCAGAGCAGCCAAGCAACATTCAAACCGCCAGAAGAAGCTAATAATATTATTTCCAATGTTTCTAGAATCATAATTTCAAATTATACACTGCATTATTGTATTAAATGTTTATCCATCATCTACCAATGTCACGAAGTAACGCTACACATTAAATAAAAAAAATTTTCTTTGTCTCTAAGATACATATAAACATCGTGCAAAGGATGAAAGTCAATACTTTCGTTAATTTTCTGTAAATTAATTCCCCAAAGGCTTTATTCTGGAACAATACGATTGTATAGGTCCTGGAAGCCCCGATTTCACCGTCAAACGAAAAGGGAAACATGGAAAACGGTAGTTTCGTCCAGGTTTCCTACCTGGGGCCGCAAAGTAAGGGCGCGCGCAACTGCAAAAGGATTTCAGAGATCCATACGCAGAGAGGACGTTTTATTACAGTTTTTATCCGTAGATTAGCCCCTTTGGAACCATCGATACTCGATTCAGGTCTTTTATAGCCCACCCATAAAAGTATCTATTTGGTGTTTTCGACTGTGGACCGACTGGACCGAGCAACTCGAACAAAAAGGTATCCCCCTTCTCTCGCGATGCATCCCCAAGAATTTCTCGGTATACGTGAAACGTTGTTGCGTCTCGGGGTCCAATTACGTACGGGTTTGCCGACCAGACAACGTTCTTTCAGAATTCAAGACGCCGTGCGTCCTCCTGCCCTTTATCTTCGCTCTTCTGGTACAGATTCCCAGCGAACACTTTTCGAGTTCTTTGTCGCGACTTCGGCCAGCCATCGCGCCAGTTCGCACTCCTTTCTTGGACGATTTCGACCATACCACGTCGTAAAATCCTATCTACTATATCTACTCACCCTCTGGACCATTCGTGTGTGTATTCGCTTCCTTGCGAGCCATTTCGTAGTCGAAGGATTTTGATAGATTTTAGAAGATTTTCTAACCGAGGGTTTGCTTTAGACTTAGGGAAGCCAGTAATAGTAAAGTTAAATGGAGGAGCCCTGTCCTAATGAAATGAATATTTGTAAAAATATCACAAAACCATTCTTTGAACATTTTCACATCAGAGATTTCACAGATTTATACATCTACGTTTTGAAAATAAGTATCCAGGCAAGCAGTTTTAAATATTATCTAAATCTTATTCGATCCATTTTGCTCACCACTCGCTTCCTTCCACCCATGCAATGCTCAGAGTCGTCTATGCGTCTTCTCGGTTACCCCCATCTCCTTCCACAGCTTCAATCTCTGACCCCCTTGCAAAACAACCACCCTGTCCGCCCGCGCGAATTTTCTAGACGCCGTTCGAGTCATCGTCGATACGCCGCGGTTGCGTTAAATTCGCCAAGTTGTTCTCCAATCGACGGTTGAACGCGGGGGTGGAGTTGCTCGTGGAGAATCTCGGTTGCGTGCAAGCAGCAGGGGTTGTTTTCAGGGGATGAAGAGAGGCTGGGGTCGGACATCGATCTGGTAGTTAAGTTCACGGCTCCCGAGGGACTCGTTGCCGGCGTCGCAGGCTTCGTCTACTCTTTGCTCTCCTCTTCGATTCTCTATGTGTGTCTGTGGGTGCGCGAGAGTCCTGTGGATCCTGCTGGCATCGGTTTCACGGCCTCGCCGTTCACATAAACCGCATTACACGTTTTTATGCTCGCATTTATGTACGACCTAACGAGACCCATTCGAGCACCCTGGCTAACTATTCTTGGCGGTGGAAGAACGACAAACAAATCTCAGGAAAAGCTCAACCGGAGTCTTCCCGTTGATTTAATCGTTATTGCGTGCCGTGGCGGGTTATTTAATGCTATAGGACCAGGGTCTATTTGATTAATTATTTTTTTAAATCCACACTGAGGTATTAATTGCTTCTTGGGGTAATAAACCTACCAGCTCCTAGTTTCAGATATTACATCAAACTCCAGCAATTAAATGTAACTGCGTAATGAATCAAACGTTGCGTTTCCACATGTGAAAGTCGACCATGTGTTTTAATACCAACGTTGTCATTATTGTCTATTAATACAGCACAATTTGATATCGCTACGATAATGTATTTTATTTCTCTATCGCAATGGTTCTACATTTTATGTAGAGTCAGTTTTAAGATGGATAAAAACCGCAAACTGTGAGAAATTGTACGTTTCGAGGGGAGGGCACTTGGGCGTGGTAGGGCGTGTTAACTAATCCTATTGAGGGGGTCATAAACAGTTGATACATAAGACAAATCAAGCCTTTTGACCCTCATAATGGGCTTTTGTCTATTCCAAAGCTCTGCCAGCAGGGATTCCAAACTACAGCTCTTGGATTAAGGCAAAAATATTCTTAGCACCTGTTCGTCATGCAGTCACCAACGTCCTGTGTAATGGACATGATTTTAACATGATTAGTTGTCATTTAGAAACAAAAACGGAACCTGCGAATCCAAGGGAGCAAAGTCGATCATAGCTTCGAGCACTGTAACTAGGTAGCATTAAATTCTTTTCAAAACAACTTGGATCGTAGAAAGGAACTGCGCACTCCAACTGGTTGATTTTCACTCTCAAGATACTCCCGCGAATCGCCCATAAACGACAAACAATAAAGTGCAATAAAATCGTACGACGCGACGGGACGATAACGATTGAATCGTCGTAACAGTTCCGTGAAATTGTTATTTTCCCAAGAGTTCCCTCGGTGTCTCCGATTGTACGTAAATACGAACACAGGAAGCGTAATGCGTTCGCCAAGCGTGGACGAAACATTTTTCAGGCACGTACGCGAACTTTCGAAGAAAGTATTGAAAAGTATTCGAGTATTAAAAAATACCTGATGGAAGAAAGTTGACTGTTCATTCAAACGAGTTAGAATCCCAGAATAGACTTTGCGGGGAAATATGAAACTGGAAGTTAAAGTGCTCAATTCGTTATTGACATCCAAGGACAGAAATGAAATGAACGATGTGGTTAGTAAACATAAGACCGTGTATTTTGAAATTTAAAATGCGATCACATATCGATATAATACTAGGCTTAACGATCGTCTAAACATTCATAGTGTTAATAATGTTAATAGTTAATAGATTAATAACTTACGGGATTGCGGTACTTATATATGTATGCATATATACACACACTTATGAGATTTTTCGGTGTTGATTACGATCCGTCTCATCCACAACATGTTTACAGGGAAAATCGTGAATCGTTAGGGGTTGGCAACGCTCAAGGCACACGGCGCGTAAAACGCTTCCTTTCATCTCGAAGAAACGTGATCCTTTCTCGCCTCTTATTGTCGTTCAAATTTTAAGAATGAAACAAAGCTACGGGGAACGCGTTTCCCGTGCTAAAAAGAAAATGAAAACAGAGAAAAAAGAAACACGTTCGGAGAGCGAAGCCTAAAATTGTAGGATCGAAATCGATACGGTTAAAACCTTCCTTCTCGTCGATTAAGGCATACTTTTTACGTATATAATTTTCCTTCTAACTATGATACTCTAACGCGGAACGGACAAGTGGAGCTCGTGTTCGCGTGTTATCCACCAGGAGATTTCAATGAGCGTCTGAAAAAGAGCGCGCATGTTCGTTGCACGTTGCTCTTCTCTCCCTGGCTCGATTTTCTATTTTCTTAGGATTCTAGAACTGTCTATGCGATCACGCAACGATGCAATGCCGAACACTAGGGTGGCTCGTGAACTTCTTCGACCTTAAGTTTCACTATTGCTTTTGGTTGAGCAAGCAAATTTTATTTATAAGAAAGAATCGATAGGAGCAGTATTATTTATATGCGTAGAAAGAAACATGAAAAATTCGAAAATGCAATTCCAAAGCAATCCCTATACTCCGGGTCACTATACAAGGTACACAAAGTTGAGGATAAAAGAACTACCAATTTAATAGATAGAATATACCGTTCCTGATAGTTTAGAACACGAAAAAAGCGAAAATCTCATGGTCCACCCCAGCAAAGTCGCGCGCGTTCGTTTCGATATATTTTTAAATATGTTTACGTATCATGTATTTACAAATTAGGCGAAAGTGCAGCGTTTAGACGATAACAGAGGTTTCTTCGCGAATTATACGTCGCTCGAAGAGACTGGAATCGAGAGGAGCCCATGTTCTCGTTGTTTCTTGCATTGCGCCCGCGCAACAATAGCAATTGGGCATTAGGCGTAGGCGATTTTTCAAATTTTCGCTCGCCAAGGACGCGAATCGATCGTGTTTTCATGTGAATCACGAATCATCGAAGGGGAACGATTTTCTTTCGATTGCTGGAATCTACAATCGCGAAAGAAAAGGATGTTCGTTTCCATGAAAATCTAATGGCGCGCGTATGCTTTGAAAAATCGGTTCTATCGCGGCACAGACACGCTTTACTTTCTATAATCGAGCCTATAATTTCACGAAGCTTATCAACTCTTCGCAGAGTGGTAGGTAGTTAAATCGAGTAATCGCTAGAAAAATGTCCAATCAAGCACAATGGTCACCTTCGACGATTTAACCCTCGTGTACTTTGCACTACCCCGAGAGTGTGCCATATCTTCACGGTTTTATTATTTTCGTTGAAAATTCGTATTCCGAAACGTTAGAAAACTACTGAAATTTTTACATCGCGAAGAGTTAATCGGTCTTTTCTATACTTTATACCATCTATCTCCCTCTTATGTCGCCATTCTTGAAACAAACCTTCGAAGAATTAACAGAAGAAGCGAATTTAAAATGACTCAAGAAGATCAGAAGGAAATACTGTTACCAGCCAATCAGGTTCGCGTAAATCTTCCCTTTTTTAATTCTGATCCTTCCTTATTAATTTAAGGGATCGTGAATACCAATGCGATGCCAAGGGGTTCCAGCGTCATAAACTTTATTCTATTTACAATTCGTAAGTATCGTGTACCATCACTCGCACAAGGATTGCCTTCGAAAACGTTTCGAAAATACTGCGACGCTATAATAACATTACCAACACATTTTTTTTTCACGGAGATTAATAAATGGAAACGGAAACGAGATCTTCGAGTCGACGCGTTCTCAGGTGGTCGATTTCGCACGCGACTGTCCCTTTTCGGACCGATGCCGCGTTCCGTCGTCGCGAATCGAGCGATTATTCGATTTTAGAGAAAATTTACAGATTCGTTTGATCCCGTTCGCGTCGATTTTCTCATCGAGAAAGAAGGGTTCCGCTGGGAGACTTCGGTTCACCTATAAACGCTATATTTACAACAATCGACCCACTGACACTCGTAGAGACGCTCTTTTCTCGATCAATGCACCCTGAAACGAAAATCACGTTCACCGATAAAACAACATCGGGACATACCTTAACACGTCTAATTTGTACATATTACACTTTAAAAAAATATATAAAACAGTCTGCTATGGCGCCCCCTTGGAACGCACGAGTGTCGAAGAACCTTAACCGAAGAGAATATCTTTCTCTCTTTCTCTCTCTCTCTATATATATTTATATATATCTAATTTTATTATTTTCCCACCGTTTAAACCTAACTTAACGCAAACGTTAATATTTCGCTAATCGCATTAGACGCAACCGCTCGCGTACGAGTGACGGCGGTTTAAGGCAAGGATTGCACGTTTTTCTCGATCGTTGTCCTGTTATGCGTATCAGGGTCCGATTAGGTGAATTCGTTCGTTGTCTTGGTTGATTCGTAACGTCGTGATCGAGGATTCGAACAACGGAAACGTCGCGTCGCTGTTTCGTAACAGAGTCGGGCCTCGCTTCTCCGCGATTACGCTTACAATCGTCGTCTACACTTGTCAGGTTAACACGTCGATCGCCACGTCGCTAATATGTGACGCGTGTAACAAGGATTTTCACCGAGGAATTAAATAGATTAATTGTAAAGGTGAGAAGTCACAGAAACTACATCAGGCGATGAGTCGATGAATTAAAAATTTCAGGAATAATTTCTCGCAGGAATTTTGATGATCGCGTTTCTGGCGGTCACCGTGTTAAACTCCACGCTTGTAATCTAGGGACGTTGGTAACCAAGTGTAATCGTCGATCATCGATCGCATTCGTAATCGTGGATTACATTTCGTCTAACGCCCAGGGCTCGTCCCCCCAGAGAAGGAAAGTAAAATTATATACATATATATGTATGTATATATTACAAAAACGTAACTGGAACATGATCCTAGCGAAATTGAAAATAATACTGTATACAACCGTAATCGCACACGCAGACTCTCGCGAAGTCGTCGACGCCAAGCTTGAACCGACGCGAGGGATAAGAAAAAATCGCTGACAAACGGTTGACTCCACGGATCATCGAAATGGTTAATAACAATAAAAAAAAAATCTCCGTTTCCACGCACAATCACCGCAGGACGGACAAATACAAGTTCCGGTCTTCGCGATCTGTCGATCGAAGACCGTCGTTTTCCTCGATCCTCGATCGCGAACAGATTCCGATAAACACGGGGTTTCCTTAACGATTCGCGGGATAGCCGAAAGTGGGGCGATTCCTCGTTCAAAAATTAATCGAAAATGGAGACTAAGGTTTTTTTCACAGTAGGCTTAATTCAGATAATTGATTTTGAAAGAATATGGAGGTTAAAAGGAAACGAAGCCGAGGCTCATTCGTCGTGCAAAATGGAATTCAAAATGAAAAGTAAATGGCTTACGTAAGAGGCTTCCTGTAGGAGATCAATGTTGAAAATAGGTGGAGCTGGAACGAAAGTAGAGCGATTCCTCGATTCTAAAAACGAATCGAAAGGGAACTGATGAAAGCTGGAACTGGATCTTTAAACTGAAACGCTAATAAAAAAAACAAAGTGTTGAAAAGCGCAGTCGCGCATTTGAAAGAAAAATGTTATTCTCCAAGTGCTACGCGTTTCTTTCGCGAGGAATCATCCCTTCCTCGGTTGTGCCCCGAATTTCAAAACTGAAGATCGTGGATCGACGATGATCGAGCGTGGTGTTTCGGATCTCCTCGCGATCGCGGATTCAAGAGAGAGACAGTGAAGCGTTGCGAGGTCAGCCGTGGTTGGACCACGTTTCTGCGATCGGTTCCTCAGGTCACAAGCCTAATACCGTGTGCGGATGAGCGTGCTGGTGGCTGTGGAGATGTAGAGAAGCTGGTCCGTGGCCTAAGCTCAAGGTATGACCGGGATGACCGAGACCAAGGGGCGAGGAACCACCGTTGTGCATCATACCGCCTAGCATGCTCATTTCCTCGAGGGTCAAGTTGGCCATCGCTCGCGTAGGTGTGCCATCCGGCTTCATGTCCTTCTGCTCCTGCTCCTCGCGCTTCTTCGACTGTTTCCGTTCTTTCGCTCGCCGATTTTGGAACCAGATCTTCACCTGGAACAACGGACAAATTCGACTTTTTCAAAAGGTGAACGTCGGAGGAAATAAATGGAAACGATAGGTAGGTGCTGTTAGGAGATGCTCGCCCAATACTGTTACATAGGATAGGATTTGATCAGCCTGCAGGACTGTTCAATATCAACGTAAAAGTATCGAGTCGACAGTTTCTAAATTTCTACGGTCATTTCTTTTTATTATAACCAATCTATCACGTATAGTTGTAGTGAAAATGGTTACGAGATGCTCTAATTCATATTTCCTCGGTTATTATTATTATTACTCACAGTGCGATTCTCGAGATTTTTATTTTGTTACATTGTCAGCAGCTTCGAACCCTGCAGGCTTTAACAAAATTTGGTATGGCGGAGAGTCTGAATGAGCTACCCCCGAGTATTGTTGCCCTTGGCAGCTCAGAATCGAGCATTTTTTTTTAAAAGTGATTGACTCGTTCACTTAACGTATCCAATTTAGAAACTCACCTGTCGTTCAGAGAGCGCTAGAGTGGCGGCAAGTTCCGCCTTGCGACGAATCGTGATGTAACGGTTGAAATGGAACTCTTTTTCGAGCTCCAACCTCTGATGATCCGTGTAGACCACTCTGTATTTGTCTTTTGTTCGAGTCTTTCCTGAAAAAAAGAGAAGGCAAAGATAACGCTCGACATTATTACACGTTTAATATCTACTTCTCTAATTCTCATGTCAATAACGCGTTAAGGAGATAACGCTTTCGACGATCGCACTCGTAGGCACATCTCGCGAGGGTATTAATAAAGTAACCAAACGAGATTTAAAAACATTGCACGGCAACGAGCATCGAGGCGAACGACAAACACGTGACGGGGCGAAAAATAAGACGAACAAAAAAATTGGACAACTCTCGAGCAAAGGAAACGCAAGTTTCGAGGTGCTCCGGAGCTGACGAGCGATTCGCTAAGCTGCAATTAATGCGATCTGTCGTCGGTTTTACTTTTATCGTGATTGGAACAGGCCAGTTTTATCCAGGAATGGGCATAATTCTCATCTGGATAAAAAGTTTGAATAGGAAACATGAGATGAACGTTTATGATTGTTAAGGGAAGCTTAAATAGATTAATTCTGGAAGTGAGGTGTCAAAGGATACGTTGGTGCAAAAATAAATGCTACGACAAATGAACTAAATTTCCAGGTGATGAGAATTACTCTGGCAGGCAAGGTGTTAATATATACAAACAATTATTCTAATATTTCAAGCCTTAGTAGTCATGTGCGTTTAATTAGAAAGTCAAGTATTTCATGGCGTATAAGAGATAAACATTTTTTATTCGATACTTCTGGCAGGAAAATAACATTATTTTCAAATAAAAACTCGAATAAAATTGTGCCCAAGTTTGGTTTTACCAAGAGTTGTGTAACAGATAAGAAAAAGCTGCAACATCGACCAGCCTAAATTATCTATAAGCATCTCTTGCAATAATTAGAAATTACCTGTTCGCCGATAAGAGAAGCGAAATACAGCGGTGATCGCAACGATACACTGATCGACTCGTAATTTTTACTCAATAATCTCTCTCTCTCTCTCTCTTTCCTACTCCTATTCTCTAATTATTCTCCAATTATTACGACTATGTAATTGCAAAGACTTGGTGAGGAATACGTGTTCTTTCGATTGGATTTTCGGATAAAAATTGGAGGAATTACACGGGGATCATCGACAAAGAAACTCGAGAAAATGGCAAAAGGAGCCGACAAGCGTATCGATGATGGTGTGAATTCAACGTGGCATTCGAAACGATTACACGCGTACGAAATACAAAATGAGAGGGAACGGGACGGAGTGAAACAGTGGTAACGTGGAAGGGAACGGGGGTCGGAACGGGAGAAAGGAAAACGATTAGATAAGGCAGGCCGGCGAGATCAAAGGCGTGCACGTTAATCCACCACTCCTCGATAAGAGTGCTGGAGGCCTTCGAGACATCACGAATAAGCTTCGACCTTAGACTTTTCGATGGTATGTATAGCCAGATCCAGCATGGCTGGCACGAAATCTCGAAGATTACTCAGCGTCGCGCGAAAGTAGAAACCAAGTTGAAATAAAAAGGACAATAATAATAATAAAAGAAAAAGGACGAGCAACGCCGGACGGAAGGAATTCGAATTTTACCGTTTCACCGAACGAACAGTGTTAGACGGTAAGCGTGAATTCAGACCTAAGGTGTAAGCGTGGAGGCGTGCGTGCGTGTGTGTGTCGACGGGATTTGAAAATACACGTATCAATGTCTGTCCAAATATTAGAACAATATATTACGGCTCCGTCGAATTTCGAGTTTTTCGCTCGCTCAGATTGCAGCCCGATCCTTATCGCGTACTTCTGGCTTTTCACGCCGACGATAGTTCCACCTGGAATCAAACGCTCGTTGTTGCGAATATAAGGTGCGTTTTATGAATGCAGATAGATACGAAAATCGGTTACGATCCGTCGAGAGGTTTCACTTTTTCGAGAATCGAGAAGAACGACCGTGCGATTTTTGGAAAGTTTACGGAACTATTGGAAGCAGCGAGAAGCAGACAGGTTTTTCGAAACTTGCAAGGTATCCGAGCAACAGATTATTAACGGCAAGTCTATCTGAAGCGAAAGGTTTCGCTATTTTTCGATAAATTAATTTCCGAAGATTTATATGCCGTAATTTGGCAGTCAATGTTTATTTAATTCCGTAGCTGAAAAGCCCTGTTCACCGACATGTGGCAATCGTGTTAAAAGGAATTGTCCAGTTCGAGCCATCTGAATTGAAAAGCCTCCTCCAAAGCCCTCCTTGAACTTCCTTGATTCACGTTAAATTTCCACGAAATTTCGCGATTCAACAATCAACGACACCGAGTTTCGTAAGGCAATAAGTCCAGGATTGTAAAAAAAAAAGTCACCACAATCACGTATTAGTTCGTTTTCGTCGTGCCGCGTATTGTTCGCTTTCGCAAATATTTGCCATGTTAAGTATAATCGCCGTTCAAACCCGATGCACGTAAACAAACATAAAACATCATTAAATCTTATCGACAGGCATTTTATCTTTCGAGATTGTCATCGAGTCGAAATATTCCAAACCCTACGGCGGCGTTATTTTAATTGCGACAGATCTTGCTACGCGCATAGAAACTTTAAGCTCAACGATCGTTTCGCGACCGTGTGTGCGCGCGAAATTCGTATCTGGATACAAATTTCAAATAGCGGATGAGGAAGGCGAAGAAGGTATTGCTAAACTAAGATTTCATAAGGTTTCAATTTACGCAACAAAAATAGTTGAGAATTTCCGACCTCTGGCGTAACTAGTTCCTTTGATTTCTAACAGGTTCGAACCCAGCTTTTTTTAGCGTGTCTGTAGACGAGGGGAAAAAGTTTCGAGTTCGAGACGAACTGGCGAAAAGTGTTCTCGGCAATTCGAAGGTGTGGATTCCGTCTTTTTGATTTTTAGCCGCGCCAGTCGTGCCACTCCAACTTTTCGATCCAAAAAAGTCTATCGGAATCCCCGAGGAGAGCGTTGTTTGAAGGGGGAGAACTGAGAGCTGTGTGAGTCGGCAAGGATTACCGTCGGCCTTTTTCATCTCTCCGATACCGGAACTCGCACCTACGATTATCCCGTCACCTTGTCAACACTCGATCTCCCATGATACTCTGAATAACGTAATTGTTACAGCAGGTCAGTCAACATATTAGCCTAGTGGTGCTTGAGCTATTCGAGTTGAACAATCTAAATAAAATCCAATAAACTTTATTTATATTTTACCAACATAACACTATAGATAATGCAAGTGCAAACACGAGTTAACTCATGACCGGTCAACAATCTGTTAAAATTGATCGAGTGGAACAATTTCGCTTAGTAGATCGCTTAGGAGATCACTCGGTGAACGTGAACCCCGAAGAACCGTGTTCTGCAACCCTCGACCACTTCTTCCGTCGCGGAGGTTCCCCGTCGGCGTCGCGACGCGAATCGATGATAAAATTGAACGCTCGCGAAGCTTCCCGCAAATTGGTACCCGTCTTCCGTCTTTAATCAACCGAAACGGGCCATTCTCGTTCCTCGACACAATTTCGTCGTTCCGCACGACCATTTCTCTCGGGTACACATCTACATGTCCGCGGTAGCAAGAGACGACGAATATTTTGCGTACAAGCCAACGAGAGGAGAGAGAAGAACCAGAGACAAACCAAGGGAGCAAAGAAACAGGACTCCTGGGGCTCGTTGCCACCCCATTACAGCGTTTGCTCTTCCATTTCGCCACGCGAAATGGTGAAAGCGCGTGCCCCGCTTTTCCTGCGAGTATGCTACGCCCTCGAGTCTCCTCCACCCCCTAAACCGACAACCCCACAGATTTCGCATCGCTCTAACCGACGATTCCGCGTCCGCACGGGTACCATTCGTCAGTGGCATCACAATTACCTCTATTGTGCCGCGAAACATTTGTATATTGCATATCAAGTGTCCTACGCGCGTCCGAAGGTATCTCGTTTGCCGACGAAGCGAGCAAGTGCATCTAATTTATGCGCAGAGTTTTTCAAGAGGATGTAAGCGAATCGATCGTTTATCGATATCCGAACTGTTATTCAATGTAGTCAAACTTCGTTAATAGACATAGAGGGCACGAATATTTATGGGATTGGCTGCATGCACGCAATTTATTTGGCAATCGAATTGAAATAAAATGTCAGCGATAAGAACGATTTTCCACTTTTCCACGCGATGCACACCGGTTAAAGTCGGCGATCGTTGGTAACGTGTGCTCGTTCACCTGCGAACCAGAGATTTGAGCAAACGACCACACAACAAATGGCAGAAAACCGTTCGTTATCGTGACGCGGTGCAGTCCAATGCGGAAACGCACTATTTATCTTGGTCACCAACACTAACGAGGTTCAGATATCAGAGTGAGATTACCGTTTGCTGAAGTTACAATGAAACTTATCTGAAGAGAGGACTAATCTATTTAACTCAAACACGGCTATGGTCACCGAATTGGCTATAATATAAAAATTATATATGATTGTTTCGCGACTTATTCAATTTAGAATCACGTGAAATATTTTCACATGCGATTCGAGTGTCTTTGATACCAATCATTTGATGGATCACTGTAGAAATAGACAAAAATAAATTTCGATAGGTTTAGCGTTGAACTTCATATTCCCCATTTCACAAAATAACGATAGTCGTTGAATTTAATACCATAGACTTTATGGCATAGAGCATCGTGGCGAACGGACATATTATCTTTCATTCAAAATTTTTATCTAGATAAGATTCGTGGCCATCTCGAACGCAGAAGAGAACAGGTCGGAGCAGGCTTTTATTGGACAGCTTAAAAGGAACGGTTATATGGCGACAGCCTGGGGACAATGTCCGAGTATGCATACCCTAGACGGATCGAGGGTATAGAAACAACGTTTACCCTCGAATCGAGCGTCTTGGCATTTCTTCGACACTTCGGACTCTCTCTGTTGGGCATCCTGTCCCCGATCTGCCCTTCGCCTTATTATTATATTGCCCAGCGACAGCCACTTAATTGTGGGGCCTCGTGTTGTGGGCAAAACCGACGCGAATAATGTAAAAGGGTCTAGGTACGATGACTGACCCGTGTCCAACAGAACGAAACCGCTCGTGAGCCGATCGTTGCGAACGGAGCCGTCTTTCCCTCGACAAACCCAGACACACGAACGATTCGAGGAAACACTGTCCACGTCGAATCCCCGCGGCCGTCTAAGTTTAATTATCCCTTATTGTTGTCAAAACAAACCGTTCGATTAGATTTACGACATAATTGTAGCTCTCGATGAACCAACTCCTCTCGCTGACATTGCAAGTCGATGTGGAGCAACCCTCTGGAGCAAGGGTTGGCCATGAACACAGACGATGTTCCTAGCGACAGGCTGGTCGACCAAACAAAAATTTGCGTTTCAAGTTTACGTGGAAATGTCGCGATGAACGAATTACTCTGAGAAGAACGAGGAATAAGAAGCGCGAAGCATTCGTTAGCGGATTGTATAATAAATTGCTGGATAAAATAGTTGTTGCCTTTTTTTGGATAAATGAGTTTTACAACCATTCTAATGGTACATATATTACTCAGAAATAAATTATGAATGAATTTTAAAGGAATTATGAATGAATTTTATAGAAACTGTAATTTCGGTTATGGATCCGCTCACGCCAAGGAAGTAGAAGATTTTCCGTGTCGATGAGGATCGTCCAAAATGATTTTTATCTCGATCGCGACCACCTCTCTCGCGGAGCAAAGGCTACCAAAATGGCGGCTGCAATAAAACCTTGGAGAAATCGCGTGCCGCCATTACGAGTCGAGCGAGCGTCGTTCGAAGGAGCACCAACAAATAGCAACGAGAAAAAAGTCGCACGCCATCGCGTACACGCTCACACCGATGGAAATACGCGAATAACCGCGGCTCTCGGCACGAAATTGTAATACGAAGACTGAATCATGCGAGGTCGTCGTTATACGAGGCAGCGGCTGCCTGCAATATAACCATAAAATGCAGATAATAGCCGCTAGAAGGTATCGGAGGGTCGCACGGTCGTGAAATGGTACAAGAAAGAGCAGCAACGGGGTGTAACTGAGCAGCAGGAAGGAACAGGGTGAGAGAAGTTTGAGTACTCGTCGCATCGATGCCTCGACGATCATTCCACGATACAGATCGTTCCTTGTAATTAGTTAAAAACGAGATCGTGTGATAGTTAAACAAATTCAATTTCTATTAATTTCGACGATTACTCTATGCAAGCAAATGAAATATTGTCCGGTCCTGTGCTTCAAGAAAATGGAAATCGAATAAAAAGCGCCGTACCAATCCGAACATAAAATATCAGCGATCATTCCTTGCATAAATTCAAATTCTATGGAACGATACATGCCAAATTTAAATGCAAATGGCGATTAAACGATACTCGAGTATAATTTGCATGCTACAACGATAACTGACGAACAATCGACGCATGCAGACCACGGTACAATCCAAGATACCAAACACACTCATCACGATTATTAATATAACGTACGAATGACAATAATCGAACGTAATTGTTATCCTACCAAGGGCGTCAAGGGCGCAGAGCTCGTGAATCGCTGAAACTGCACTTGCGTTGCAGTTTGCAGTTACGTTGCACACTGCAACAGTAGAAAAAGAAGCTGCTTAATCAGAAATTGCATTGGAACTGTATTAATTCCATAAGATTCATCCAATTCCTTTTATTTTTTTTTTCTTAACCAAGGGTGACGCTACATTTACAGGTCGGCTACAGTTCCTTCGAGAATTACAAGTTGCGTCACAGTTTTCCAAGCCATAAATCTTTCGTAATGTGCGAATAGAAATTCCGGGCCCGAACGATAAATTGTACTCAAGGAATTAGGACACCACGGGCAAGTTTACTCGAATAATCAAAATCCACGCAAGTCAAGAAACGCGTATATATTATACAAATATTCATGTAGCGGTTAAAGTCTGTGAATCTACCACTGCCATTTTACAGGATGAACATTATCGTAATTAATGTTGCTTTATTAAGACTATTATCGTTAATAGATCGAGTTTATTTCAATACAGAAACTCATAGAAACACGTTTTGTTTTTAAACGAACACAGACTGCTTAATAAAAGTACACCCGTTGTACGACGATCGTAAGAATAAAGAAAGGTTTCACTTGCCTTCCTGGTTACTCGATTTCTTTCTTAAGATTCGAGCGTACCGAGTACAGTTTGGTTGGACCGGTTGAAAATTCGAGACGACACCAAGAGGACGCGGAGATTATCTCACAAATATTTGAGAGCAATTAGATGTTTGCTCGTCTGTTACCGTGTTTACATTGTTCGCCGTATCTAGACCGCAGAGACGTGTTTATAGCCAACCACGATGTAATACGCCAAGACCTCCGCGGTTGTTCCTTAAAAAATGTTTTTCATCTACGATATTTTTCACCCAATCGAGCCACGGATAACGTCTCCTGGATTAATCTACGCGAATCTATTTTTGGTACACGTTTATAGAGTTTCTGTGGTCTTTGTACTTTGATTGAAAATTATGGTGCCTTACAGAGAAGTTAATTTATGGTTGTATATATCATGAATTGGACATTGACTTTTCAATTTGTTTTTCTGTTCGTAATGGAAAATGTGCTGATTCATGTAAATCTTTCCGCAAGATGTGCTTTAGACGTTAGTATTGTTTGAATCTTTCTTATCTGAACATTTGATCGCTTATTCCGTACCTTCCTTGCCATTTTTATTGAGCAATTTCTATCAATAGAAGCTGATTTCTGAATAGAAACACGTTCAATTATTTGATAAGCTGTTGCATGCTAACACAGGTTTGAATGCATAGAAAAATTCGTGGACATTTACAAATTAAACGCGAGCGTAGCACGAAGCGTATCGTCGTTCGCGGCGGACATTTTGGAGCACGGACGAATAACGTACATTTTCATTTACCGAATTTATCAAGCTATTATGATAACACAGTGGTAGTCTATCGATTCAATTCAATTTCGCACGTAGAATAGCTTCCATCTCGGATCCATGCTTACAGCACACCTTGTATAATGTGTACTTCTCGAGATAGCTTCATTAGAAGGGTAGACACGCTCTTCGCGTGGTAAATACAGTATGTTGGTATACACACAGCCCAACGTCCTAATGTTCCACGATTCCCGTACCAAGCTTCGAAATTTAATTCGGTAAGAGTTCAAGCCAAGTTAACCACAGTTAGCCAAGAATATTTCGATCGTTTATCGTCACCATGTCCACGAACGAGAGTACATCCATTCGTCAACTAATAAATGAAAGAAAATATTAATATTGTCGTATTAATTAATGAAATTAAATTAAGTGCGCCTATTCGCGAGGGTATTTTTTGTCTTCCATGTTAGTACGCGTCATAAATGCATAAAATCCGCAGTCCACTTATCAGTATTATTTAGCAGGAAAAGTTTTAATTCGTCTCATCCATCACGCGTGTCAATTAGATCAATTTAATACGGGCAATTAGAACTCTGTGTCGGCGAGTTCGACTGGTCGAAGCGAGACCGCCGTCCGCGAATTAAACGTCAAATTGATCGTTTCTGACATTGTTTCGGCTATCGTTTATTGGATTTCTTTTATGGGCGCAATTAACGCGCCAGTGGCGTGAGCGTTTGCGCTCGACGCAGTCAAAATGGCATTGCGATTTTGACCAATTACTCCGAATCGCGTTATCTGTGGATCTCCATATTGGCTAGCATCGAACAAACAAACTTTACGTTTCTCCAACTCGATGTTAAGAACTCGATGTTCGAAAGAGTCATTGAATTTCATGCTTGGAGTGCGTTCTATGATACACAATGAAGATTACGTTACAAGTTTAAGGACCCTAATGGCGTTTTTACTTTGCTGGGCGCGTAGACTTCGAGCAACAAGGGTGAAAAAGGATTAGAGGCCCACAGGTAACATCACGGTTCTTTCGGAACAATAAATGGCGACTGGTTTCTGGGATGTACCTAGTTATTGGACGTTTTTCGTCTTCAAAAGGACAAGATTAATATATAAGATAGAAAATGAACGTGCCACAGATATCGGTCGTCAGAATGTCTTGTCTGGGAAGACCTCTAATTTAAACTTTGCCAGGCCCCACAGGCGCTCTTGAGACTGCAAACGGTTCGTGTCGCGAAAGTTTACTTATTATTGGGAGCTTAATTCAACGATAAAACGGTTTTAAACGCGCCAAAGAAAGTGAGATCTTAGATTTTACTTCTTGGATAAAAACAACCCCTGTGAAGACAGCTTTGACAATTTAACGCATATTCTTTATTCTTATGGAAACATCTACGTAGCTATTTATTGATTGATCTCAGCTCGAGAGTTTAGAAATTGAACGGTGCCGGAAGTTGAAAAGACGGAGAAGTATAATCGATCTTCTCCCTTTGGAAGACAAGTCTTAACAAAAGAAGCCAAAGACTTCTAATGCAAATCAATTATTCTAACTTCTAAGGAAAAAATATTAACACGAACGCGATTCTCTTTAAGTCTCCATCCCTCCAAAGATTCTCAATCAAGAGCTCAAAACGATTCACATCCTCCTCGAAGGCAACCTTCCTTTAACAAATGGCGACATTCGACAAAGCTTCCAAGCCTCACATTTTCTCCAGAAACAAACCATTCAACAAAACTCTCAACTCTCACATGTTCTCGAAAAAGTAACCATTCCACTAACCTGGATTCGGTTGGCTCTGGTACGAGGTCTTCTTCATCCACTCGTAGGGGCTCCTGATCTGCGTGGGCCTCATGGGCGTCGTGTTGTTGTTGTTAGCGGTGGTGCTGTTATTATTATTATTAACAGTGATGCTGTTGTTGTTATTCGCAGGCGGAGTGGACGGTGTGCCAGGGTTGCTGATCTCGCTTCCGCTGACTGTGATGGGAGGGCTCGGTTCGCCAGCTCCTACCGCGGGATTCGTCTCGTCGCCGCTCCAGTCCGTCACGCTGGTCAACTGGGCTTGCTGGTGTTGCTGGTGTTGCTGATAGGTCTGGTGGTGCTGATAGTGGAGATGCGAGTAGTGGTGGGCGTGCCAACCTGGCAGAACGTCTGTGTGGTCCAGATACTGTTGGGCTCCTGGTGGCTGGTGATGGCCGTGGGTGTATCCGTGCGGACATCCGTACCAGTATTGTTGACCACCGTCGGTGGTCGCCGAGGCGGCGTGTTGCTGCGCCTGTTGCGCTTGAGCGTGTTGCTGGACCTGCTGGGCGAGCTGCTGTTGACCGGTCGTGGACTGCTGCTGCTGTCTGTACATCGCCAGAGGATTGTAGTAGGACACCATGCCAATGCCTATATCTGTCATGTTGACGGTGGTCGCCGTGCACCCGTCACGGCCGCAGATCACTGTCGACGCGATGATAGGGTGGACGTAGTTGTAGCCGCTGAAAGACGGGGTTTCCAATCACTGGTTCATACATAGACACACGCAGGGACGAGTCCAACTCGGACGATCCTGGACACGTCTAAATCGGCCGACTACAGACACACGAGTGATCCAGTGTGGAATCGCGATCGGTCCCTTCGTACACCACGGGTACACAACCGAAACTACCGTATTTATAGTTTGCGATTAGAGCGTTCTAGAAGCTCTAACATCTAACGACTACATTCGATGCTTGTTCAAATGTATCTACCTCATGCTCCCGAACTCTCTGGAATCCCTCGACTGGAGGATTCTGAACACAGACACTCGTGGGATGGTTCCACGTCGATCGACGCCGGTTACTCGAATGGGAGCTACTGTTGCTCGAGCTCGTCCTTCGGTCTCTAAACTGTCACATTGGCGGGCCACCAAAACAAAAGAACGCTTCCGGTTCACGCGACACTGTGGCGATCTTCGATCGAGGAGCGCGCGATGGGAACGATTCTCGTCCCTTTCGACCCGTTCGCGGAAAGATACTGTCGGCTCGACGATAACGGCCAGGTGACGCGACACGAATATTCGCGATGTTGTACCGACGACTGCTTGTTCGTCTGTGATTAGGAAGGGTGCGACCGCTCGCCAACGTTGAATCCGCCTACGGCGCGGCTATTCCCCTACTACCCTCGGCGAACGACCAATCAGGAGATGTCTGACGGTTCGTCAGCTGTAATGGCGTCCATCCAGTGACGGAGCCGCCAGAGATATCGTTGGTTGATAAAAAGAACGCGGAGAGGCGGCTCTCACGCCCCCGTATACGCGATTCTTCGTGTAAAAGGCCGCGAAATGGACAACATTTTTCGCGCTTGTCGCGTTTTACGCCTGTTACGGAAATATATCTTCGCTGCGTCTTTGAATGTTGCGTAGAAAGGGGTGGGGGGAATGGATAGAGTCGTGGTAGCAAGCACGTAAGAAATTGGAGTCGCGTTTAATTACGGTTGGAAGATAGAAAAACTTGTTTGTTTTCAATGAATATTGTCGAGGTTTGCATGAAATCGAGATATGGCTGACGGGGGAAGTGACGTTATTCTGAAGGATCTCTATGGTTTATTGTTGGTTTTGTTGGGTTCTTGAGCGACCTTCTCATCCTCCAAGTTCTCACGTTTTGTTGTTATCCTCTTGGTAATAATAACAAGTCTCGTTAGGTGGAAAATTGAAGGGTTGGGTTGTCTGCGACGACATCTATGGGAAACGGAGCAACGTAAAATTTTGAGATTCTACGAGTACCTTCTAGAAGGAAACGCAAGGTCTCCGGGAGACAAATTTTTCAATCGACTAATGTTTCGTGAAGAAATTGGATCGTGCAATTGCAATATATTTTTCTGCGCTTCGAAATAAACGAGCCAAGAAACTCGATTCGTAATTACGAGTAGGATAGCAGGATAGACGATTTTATATTTCATTTTTCGTCGCTCTGATGTTGCAATGTGTTTTCTTGATCGACGATTCCCTTTTTCCATTAATATTTCTTTTATTGTTATCCTTATTACGTGTGGTTTAAAAAATGATGTGTTTTTGCAGTAACCTAACAGACAATGACCTAATATATAGACTAATAATACGTAGAATAACAATATTATTACCTTCTCTTTGCCGTATTGAGTTCTCTTCCAACTCTTTAATAATAAATAAATTCGAAACGATGTAACTATCGTTATACAATTAAGAGTAACAAAGTACATCGTATCTGTATGTGTACAGCTTCGTCGCGTTCGTTGCACCCGCACGAAATCATCCATAATTAACGATGTATAACAATTATGAACTGCAACATCAACAGTTCATAAATCACCCTCGTCGTGGAAATGATTTAACGCCAAAAACTCGAGGCTTCCACCGGTATGATTAAGATCGATCGTCATCGTTTATTGCGTTTACATACTTAAGTGGAAATGAGAATTAAACATTTGCCCGCAGCGATTGCATCTAATCACGAATAACACACCGAACTATTTTAGTGCTAAGCAATAATCGAGATATCCCTTCCTTATCAGCATTTCTTTCGAGTGTTTTATAACGTGTGTACGTTTTTCGAGGTTGTAATTAAAATTGTCAGAAGCGCCCGATGTAAATCCAACTGACGCGTACGAGCGTGTTTACCTTTTGTGTTACTTTGTATACAGCTATGTATAATTGAACATTTGGAATCAAAGCAAAGGAGGAAGTTCAATGTTAAGTTCGATCAAAGCGAATAGTGAATTAAGTGAATCTTTATCTGCTAGATTCATTCAAATTTTGAGACTAAAACTTTGGGTGAAAAAGTTTACGAGCAAATCTTATAATCTGTTTTTTTTTTTTATTTAAACCTCCTATAATCTATCGTTTATAATTTGAGTGAATCGTGGATGCACAAATTCCTTATTTGCGATCAAAGTTTCAGCGCGAGCGTAGCTTATCATAATTGCACAAGTAATCAAAATGGCCTCCGTTGCTAAGCACTCAGTCATCCACACGTCGCATCAACGATCGTTTTACGCGTTTAAAAATATTCGCGTTGCATACATATCGAACACGTATTCGTAATTCTCCACCGTAATTCAATAACTTTGGAATATGCATTCGAAACGATTCGATGCAACAAATATTCCACAGAATTGAAATCATGTGATCGAGGAGCCCGTGCAATTGATCTACCACGACCTACCTTGAAATTTCTTATCTGATACAACGCATACTTTTCTACGTCAACGTGCGAGTTGAAATTTAAATTGACTAAGTCTCCGATAGAAGTTTGTACAATTTTCCTATCAGGTGCAGAATAGATCTCATAAATTTCCTGACGCTACTTCAGTAAACGTTCCGTATGTGCTCGTGTTATCGATAACATCGCCGATTATCAATCGTTAATCGAATGACGTCATTTCTCGAACGGACGAACCCCAAGATGCTTTAGTATGTCTGCTGAACAAAGCCTGTGGGAGTTCTCGTTCGTAAAAATGAATAATTCGTAGCGATCGTGGACGACGAAATGTTCGTAAATCTCGAAAGGATGAGGCGCTCCCTAAACGCGAGGAATAATCGCAGTATCAGATGAAAGGCGTGATTCGTCGAGTGTCAATAAGTTTTCTAGCAAATCACGCCGACGGTGACACCGTTCCTCGCAAGGTCGATTATATGGGTAGAAGCCGCAGGTAATCTCGCAGCATAATGGCAGCTGCCTCGGGGCCCACCGACGGCGACGAATGTCACAATATTGACTCGATATACAGCCAGCGCTCGTGGTCCCTTTCTTTCGCCACTTGGAAACGCTCCGCCTACGGTTAGGGTTACATGCTTTCCCTCGTTTCCTTCCCTCTCGCGGACTTTCCAGTCTTGGCCTCTTTATCGACCCTTCCGTCGCCCCATTTCCTTTCTACGGAGCCGTGCCCCAAAATACGCACGAAGGGGTGGTATCTTCCCCCTCCCCCATTTTTATTTTCCTTCATAAAATCTGGTTCACGGTACGAAAGTCGGTAGACCTTTCCTCTGTTGACCGTTTCACTGGTTCTCATTTCTTGCAATTAACTGGAAAGCTCTGGAAAATCGGAAAATAAAAAGTATAGCTCGACTATATGACAGCAGCTCAAGAAATAAATATAATTTTCCCATAAAAATTGAATCCTCGACTATCATCGTTCGTGATCTTTGAACATAGAAGACGTCACAGGCGTCGATGGCTGATGAATTGCGCAGTTTGTCAAGGGTGTCATCGCGACGCTTCTTGCAAGGAACCCTGGAGTTTCTCCAAGTCCCTCGGTACTTGGGTCCACAGTGGCTGCGGTAAACGCCGTAATTACTCGGTTGGTTTACGACTTTCAAGATGCGAAAACGCTGCGGTGTCACGACAATGACAGATCGTTGAGAAGAAGATGGCTCAATAGTCGGGGACAACCCTCGTCTCTTCTTCGAGGATGATGGCGCTGATCAGCCATATACGACGGGCCTCTTCGCCAAGGAACTGAGTTAATTCTAAAGTGCTGAGGTGTTGACAAAAATAAATCTTATTGCAATCTCTGAATTTGAATGAACGAGGATTGCAGAGTTTCCAATTGTCTCGAATGGAGTAGGGTAGATATCTTTGAATGATAAGTGTCAGGAGTATTATCAACGCTAGTAGATATTAAATACCAAGTACTAAAAGTTATTCATGCTGTACATAGTGGGACTATAAATGATTTCACGAGTTACTCGGAAGCGATCTGATTTTAATTTCGTTCTTACCTTTGACCAAATAATTCTAGAGCCTATTTACCATTTTCCTCGGTCTTTACAACAGTCGAAATAAGGCAATTCCATGGTTTTCAATGGGGGAAGTAGGAGGAATCTTTCGTAAAAATGGAAGAACCGAATTTCAATGACTTTAACAACGGCTCGCAGGGAGAGGTACCCGGGGGTTGCCCTAAAACGTTACCGTTTTAATTAAAAACGGGACGGTCGGGGAAACGGGGCAGTTATTTAGGACAATTCCGCCAGTTCACCTTTTGTCTCTATTGTTCGTCGAGGAGCCCGAGACCCGATGATTGCTCTACATTGTAGTTACCTCTTTAAAAATATCCTACCTAACTGTAATAAAATTGCCCGTAATAGAACATTCATAAAGACCTGCGAAGGGACTGACTCGGCACCTCTTCCGACACCCTCGATAACCATCGTGGTTGTTCCCACGAACAAAACCCCCAGTCCTCGTGTTTTCCGATCATTTCGACGCCACTTCCGCGTTTCACTATTCTTTTGTCTCCTGTCGACTGTTACCTTTTTTCCTTCGACGTCGCAATTGCGAGATTGAATTTATCATTCTTTCCATTTACATGAAATAATATACTTCGAATATAAAGTATATTCTCTTTCCCTGCAAGCAAATGCAAGCTACGAAACATTGGGAGGATTAAGGGAAAATTCTTTTTGTTTGTAGCAACTCGAAAGGCAGGTTTAGTCAGAACGTCTGGGCTGATGGGTCGCATAGGTTTGCCTGGATTTCGATCGATGTTTTTGTGCCTTTTAAATTTTGGGTTCTCGGGGGGTCGGAGTTGTTTGAGGGTACGGCCATAATGGCCCCCGGGTAACAACGATATAAATACTAAGCCCGTTACGTCGGAAGAACAGAAAACTCTCTAACTTAATCCTTAGTCCCGTTCCAACTTTTAAGAATTTTTTTTCTACGCCGTCGTGGGTCCTGGACACTTGGTTTCCTTTCCAGCGCTCGACGTACTTCGAATGTGTGTCGAGGCACCTAAACGATGGAAGCAATTTACTGTTTCACTGTTCTGTTATGGATACTGTGCACTCACGCACTCGGTTGTTTCGCATTTAACTGTGCTTCGATCGAAAAACTCCATTTTATCAGAGATAAATATAAAATTTTGATAAAATGTCTGGAACCTTCGATTAGTATTAAAGTACGTAACAATTGGAGCATCAGAAAAGCCTGTAGTACAAACCGTGACCATGAAATAATAAATAAAATTGGGCCAGTATTTTCACTGATCTTTAGAAGTAGATCAAGAATCGCGAGAAAGATTTATAATAGCTTCGAAAACCATAACGATATTAAGAAAGAAAATGTGAAAGGCGTAAATGATTTTGTATTGGGGTGCGTCGTTAATATAAAAAAAATTCGTGAACCGTAGTGGAACAATGCCGTGCAATATGTGGCCCATTTTATGGTGATGGCGAAACAGCACAGGTAAGCTGATGGCGTGACGAAAAGTCTCGAGAGCAGGCAACCATGGAAATTAGTTAAACGAGATTCCTGTTTCCGCTTGGCAAAGAAGATTTCGTTTATTTCATAATCGTATAATGTATTTTACATTAAGAGGTTTGCAAGATCTTGCAATTCGTTTGTATGTCATACATAAATTAATTAATGGATCACTTGACAATCGTACAAAGATGTTAGAGTCAAAACCAGCAGAAACTTGGAATTTATTGACTACAATAAAAACGACACATGATACTCGCGGACAATAAACAGTTGATTTATCGTGCAGTTTGTCGCAATGAAGTTCCCATTTACGAACTTTGATGAAATCAAAGATTCACCTCGAGGATAACAGAAAAAAAGTAATGGAAGAAAAGAAGCGTTCCATCATCGATGAACAGTATTAAAAGCGATCGATGATTGCTTTACCTTGGTTTAGGCGTATTCGTCGCGAATGCAATTGAACGGTGATATTTGCATACTTACGTATGTTCGTCACGTCCCTGGCAACTTGAATGTCTATGTCGGTGAAAGGGGAATAAAAGAGACCGAAATCTTCTTTCCTTTCAGTCGTATTTCTTTTCTGCTTCTTTTGTTCGTTTCGCACCCACGGCAATCATAGTTGCGTGAACCCGCGAGACATTAATCGACGAACATCTTCGTTTCTTCGCTCGACTCGACTTTAATGATCGGCACCGTAAAAATGTTTTCTATTTTTATTTTTTTATGACACCATAAACACGAAGCTGACGAAGGCGCTCTCGCACGCGCTCAGTCGCGATGCACTTTATTTAGACAGGCCTTCCATCTATAGCGTTCGAAGCGAAGTCGAATTGTAAAATACTTTATATATTATTTTGCTGTAAATCTATTTGGAAGATATAGGAGCTGAGATTCGAGGGTTATAGCGTCTCAGCCATTGAATTATATTGTTTCTATTAGGCGAAACCTCTTTCCAGGGATGAATGGAAAATGGTGGGGAAGTTAATTAATCGATTTGGTGACCGATCGAAGGCTTTATGAACTGTTTGGGGTAATGGTAAATTCTATGGTATATTGTTATTGACACGAAAGTGGATGGTAACTAATGATTGATTCTTATTATTTTTAATTAATTTTTTGTACTATATTGGAATATACTAGTTTTTTTCATTTTCCGTTTGAAAACAGGATAGCGTTTGTAGGAAAGAAACGGTTGCTCGGAATTTCTAGCATAACATTTAGTTATACTGCAGCTCGGCGGCTGTGAATCGCAACCTCGTGATTATGGTACCTGTGGGAAGCATGATAGCACATCAGGGCACTGCAACGTCTCGTAACTTTACATAAAATTAGTACCTAAAAGCTCTTCGTCTTCATGGAGACCATGAAATAACCTGCCCAGGCCAGCGTTGCGACACATCTTCCGCGACAGTTCATCAAAGAACATTAGCACTAAATCTGGCGGACGTGCGATTCGACAAAGCACGAGAGAGACCCCATTAACGTCTTTATCGTTAATATTCCAAAGTTGAAGTTCCCTTTAACAAATTTCAAATCGAGAACACGAAAGAACAGATTGGAATCGTTTTATCTAATTTTGTGTAGATTTATTCTTGAAGAAATTATAAGACCTCAACATGCACGGTAAACAGAGGAATAGTTAGCAATAGTAACTCGAGGAACCTGTTGGAATATTTTGACAGCTTCGTAATTAATATTGCGACAAGGTTAAACTTTTGATATATTACTTCCTTTATAATATTTGACGACTTCGCAAATTGCTCTGAGCTGTAATCAAAACAAAATCCATTACTTCTGTTTCCCTAGAGATTGGCAGACGTTCGAATCCCGACTAAAGACCTATTGTGGACAATACAATTACAAGGGTCTGTCGCGTTCGAAGACTGAAAGTAAAACAATCGAACCATAAACGCATCAAACCTGATGAGCCGTTGTTGTGACATGTTTGTCCAGGTCCAAGTGTAAGCCGAATGACAATCCGTCTTGGCTGACAAGAGCCTCGATCATCGATTCGAGGGGATTTATGGAAGTAATTACGAAGTCAGGTATGCGCGAAGATGATTCGTTACGCAACGTCCAGTCTCTTCGATAGGACTTAAAGCAACTAAAAGCAATTGTATTCAATGACGTAGCTGCGGATTTGTATGCATTTATAAGAAATTTGAATGTGGAAGAAACTTACAAAATGCACACAGTGTGCAATAATATAAAAAAAATATCGAAAGTCAAGTTTATATTACAATATTTGCAGAGTAAAATAAATTCCTATGTAGGTTCAATTTTTGTAGATACGTTTGCACAGATTTTCTTTCGCATCAATATTTCCGCAGTCTAATTATCACGTTAAAGACCAGAAGGGAATATTGAGTATACCTATTGGATCACTTTGCGTACGAGATGAAAATAATGTAAAATTCTTTCAGCATTTTCATTCGAATCTTGCAAAGTCCAGCTAGTCGCAGCAAGGTGGAAACGGAAAAAAAGTTGTGTAAAAGGCCCGAAAGAAATTTGTGAAAGCTAGGGGTAAAAGATTAGGCCCGCTTATTCGGGGCCAGCTTAGCCCGCCACGTTTCGCGCGTTTACGGGCGCGTTGTGCGCGGGGACGCTTTCAAACCGCATTTAAACAATATTAATTTTATTGCATGGTTATTCGCAACCGTCGGGCCCCGACGCGCTATCGGTTCTTCGTGCACAGTTTGCAGGTAGGGCTTGAAAATTTTACGACCCGATTGTGCCCGAAAAAGAAACGTTTTGTGCCGTTCCTCTTGGTTCCAGGTCGACGTCACTCGACCGTTTTTACCGTGCTCGCTCTCCTAAAGGTATTAAGCCGAAAACGAAACATCTAAGTACATTTTATTTCCTGAACAAAGAGACCAACGACTCGCCGATAATCCTTCGCGTGGGTGCATTGTGTACCCCTCGTTGATTGTCTTCGGGTTCGCTCGTGACGCTGGAACTGACTGATCGAAAGCAAAATATTAGGGATAATTGGCCAAAACAGGAGGATTAGGATTTATTTTTTTTTCTTTTTAAGTGAAATAGCTGGTCTTGCAGAGCAATTAATATTCGTCGACGCTGTAGGAGTAACCCTCCAGAAACATTCCAGACACATCTGCCTTTAATTAATGCTAAGCTTCTTGATTTCATCGAAGTTCTTCCATTTGATACAATTCAATAAAACAGAGAATATCTACTTTTTCAGCGATACCAAACGGCTGATAAATATTTCTTAAATAAATATGTCTTATGTAGGAATTAAAATGGCGTTGATCTTGTTTCCAACTCTTCCGTCATAAAACGCGTCGTTATAGCGAGACGCAGGTCACGATTGTTGAAAGACACGTCTATGCAAACAAGGAAACGTTTCTTTCAGATTTTTCCCTGGGTCTCTGTACAATAAATTTCCCTCGCGGTTAAAAGAAAATTCATTCAGCAAAGGGTTAACAACCTTGGCCATCGGAGGCAAGAAATGCGATCGTCCCAGGCGATGCAACGTCTCCCAAGCTCGATTCGATCTAAACCTCGCAATAAGACTGTCCCCTCTGATTTATATCGACGTTTTATGCCTCGAATCTGATCGTAAACGGAGGGAACGAACCACGATATCGGTGGATCGTTTTTAAGCCACGAGAGAGCCACGGTTATTGGAGGCTCCGCCATTTCGCTCCGCCTATGAGAACGCAGACGTTGAAAGCATCTTTTGATCCTTTTTGTAAGCGTACCAGTGCAAAGGCACGGGAATTTCCGTGATGGGCAGTCCTAAGCCGAAGGCATACCCAGGAACAACCGGTTCGACCACTCTCAAACGAAGCAGACTTGGCTTCGGAGGATCGAACGCGATGGATCCAAAGATGGTAGCTGAATCTTGTACAGTTCACGAAATACTGACAATTGTTCTTATTACTCGTAGGAAGCAGCTCTTGATAATACATTTATACTATTAAACAGTCTTATACTCGATACTTTCTCTGCAGTTTATGTTTCTCATAAAATATAGTCGTTGTAATAATCTAGCTATTCTGTAACAACTATCTACATACGTTGTGCAGCTGTTTTTGTTACTTATCCTATAGTATTGCGCCTACCATACTAGTCACGCTTTATTGATAATTTTCTAAAAAAATACATGATCAGCATTTGCGGTATTTATAATCCTACAACTTCAAAGAAGAACCCGCTTTTGTAAAGCAGTGTGCTGGTGCCATCTAACGTCAAAAGTGGAAACAATTTCTGTACCACTATACCGACCATAGGTATAGAAATAGTTTAGTCTATTTGCCGTTAGATGACTATTATTTATCTCCATGACAACAATGCAAACCAGACAATCTGTTAACAATATAAAACTATTTTTACTTGAGAAAACTACACGAAATTCTTTTATAAACTTTAAACAGAACGTCACTCGGAGTCATCGTATTAATTTACGTAGAGCCAGCCCTTATTTAAAAATACTGAGACAAGAGTTTCTCCTCTGTAAAAACTACTCCGTGCCCTTACTGATATCACATCGTTAGATGACGCTTCGAGTATATTATCGTTTAATTGAGATTATAGCGCGACAGGCATTAATAAACATAGCTCAGAAATGTTATTTCTCGAATGTATCGTAGGTTTTTCGTAACTGTTGATAAACGAAACGTCCAGTGTCAAATTTCTATCGACGCATCTCTGAGATCGACTCCGTTTTCACGTTACGTTAATGTACGTTGAATCGAATGATCCGTTGACGAAATAGCTTCAAGCATTTTAATTTCAGACAGTAACAAGGGGCATGCAGTTTCGTGATAAATACGAATCAAGGGAAATCCCGTGTCTCGTTAAGAATGCAGAAGGAAGTAAACGAAATAGTTGCAAAATCATTGCAGAAGGCTTATGATCATGACAGAACTGGAAACGTAGGAAAGGCATACGCGTATTATACGGTCGTAGCAGAGTTATGTCCAGCGAGAAGGCCAGAAATCGAAGAAGCTTTTGTTGACGTACTTTGTACGTTTGTTCTTTCGATATTTTATAATTCTCCGATTCCCTATGCAAATGTTTAAGACTACCTGTTTCTTAGGTCAATGGGGAATGCAGCTTGCATGCCAAGATAGATTTTCCGATGTTGTTTTATGTTATACGCGTTCCTTAGACATTTATCCAAACAATCCTCGTATGTTAAATAATTTTGCTGCTCATCTTTTAAGGTAATTTGAATTCATCGTTTAGATAAAATTACAACTAGTTAATTTAAAAGTGATTTTTTAACATGACAGATATCATGACCGCTAAAATTCCATATAATGAGGATAAAAAATATGTTGTTAAAGGAATAATGATCCGATAAAGGCAATAGAATATTTAAAACGAGCCCTGAGAGTGAATCCCAATTTTCTGCCAGCAGAAAGAAACTTACAAAATGCGTTTAGTATGGCTGTAGATAGGTGGCACTTCCCAATGTTAAATGACAAACAACGGAATAATGCATTTGAGAATGCCATACGGAGGAGAATTTCTCAAGGATACGACACTGTATTAGACATAGGAACTGGTACGGGATTATTAAGTTTGTATGCGCAGAATGCAGGAGCTAAGAAAATTTATGCATGCGAATGTTCAACTATAATGATTAAAATTGCTGAGAAAGTATTTGAAACTAACAATGCTAAAGGCATAATATTGCTTCCCAAGTTTTCTATAGATCTTACCATACCTACAGACATTACAGAAAGGTCTGTGTTTCAATCGATCAATTTTATTTCAAGTATGAAAATATTTGATTTTTATTAAAAAATACGTATATTTTCCAGAGTGAAATTAGTCGTTACGGAAACTTTTGATGCTGGGCTATTTGGAGAACATGTGGTACCATCCATGATAAGCGTTCATAGAAATATTTTGGATAGAAATGGTACAGTGGTACCTATGAGCGCGACGCTTTATGTAGCGGCGGTCGAGTGTGAATACATAAGATATAGATCATCTGTAGTTTTTGAGAAAGTTAAAAAATTCTGTCCTCTAAATTTTGATAATATATCTGTATTATTAGATGACGAATATTACGATACGGAAAATTTAAAAAATGTGAAAATTACGTACATAACGGAACCTAGAGTTCTTTTCACTGTCAATTTTAATGACTTACTGGATTTGCAACAATTTAATGTAGATGGGGTAAAAAATATGATAAATGTAAAATGTAGACACAACGGTACTATAGATGGTTTAGTTACTTGGTTTAAATTGAATCTCGATGAAGAAATAACTATAGATACCTCTGAAAGAAAGTCTTGTTGGCAAACTGCTATTTTCCCGGCACTACCAAAATTATTCATGCAAGGGGACACGATAAGAATTAAAGGAGAAATATTAAAAAGAAAATTGAAATGTTCTTACTCGTCTAACGATGCCAAATTTAACGATTACGATAATCGAACATTTTTATATCGCGTACCAAAAGAAGTTATAACATTTCTAAATGACTTTGAATACATAAAGTTACTTACAGAAGTTAGTAAATCACAAGTTAACAAAGAAATAAGTTGCATTTTGGATACTTCTCCTTTTCCGATTTATGGATTAATGCTATTAAAGGAGAATAAATATAGTCAAATTTTATATTACAAAACCGACAACACAGTGTTACGTCTTTTCATACAACAAATAGCGGAACAAAACGGATTTAAACATAAACTATGTATCGTGTCGAAGTATAACCATATTAAGGTTTCCTTAGACACTATATTTGTGCATGATTTTGATATTAAAGGGGAAATGAAAGATGACGGTCAAGAACATAATTACGAATTTTTTAGGTAAAAATATTTAATTTGAACTCAGCCTATAGTCGTTTTAACCAAGTTTTACGAATGTTATAATACATTTTGCAGATGTTTACTTAAACCAAATGGCATCTTATTACCTGAACAAATATTCCTTATAGGTCAACTCGTATATTCCGAAGATTTGCCAAATATGGTTTATGTTAAAGATGAAAATTTACAAGGAACGTCCGTGCTTGTATTTAATACATCGAGTTCTGAAAAGGTGTACTTATACGAGCGTGCAGTTAAATAAATTTAATTAACATTGTATATTACAAAGTTAAAAGTAGGGGAAATAATAAGCAATTTTTATCTTTCTTTTGCAGAAACCTGACGATTATGAAAATGTACAAAATACTTTTAGTAATATGAATTCTTATGAAATCGCGCAACATATTAACGAATTTAAGGTAATCTAATAAGTATAGTAATAGCAGAGACACTTTGCAAATTTCTGTGACATCATTTATCATATTACAGATAAACCAAATTTTTGACTTAAATTCAAGTTTATATCTACACGAACCTTTATCCGACGAAGTAATAGTAATGGAGATGAAAGAAAGCGAAGTTGCCGAACGTATAGTGAACTTCGGAAGAATAAATGCCGTCGATAATAAACCATTACCAAATACCTTGATTTGTTGGTACAAAATCAGATTAACATTGAATCTTAATTATGATACAAGAAGAAATGGATCGTTTATGAATCATACTGCGATACTACTGGAAGATGAATTGAAAAATATTATTCTACAAGGGAACGAAGTGTGCATAAAAGTTCAGCAGGCTGAAGGTGTAGTACGTATAAAAGTCAAATGATGCCAACAATATCTCAATAAATCATATAATTATTTATAAACAAATCTAAATGTACATTTGTTTTGCACATTTTAATACCACTATGTATATAAAAATAGAAATACTATAAACAATAACTTTGATCAGTAAAATTATTTTGTAACAATAAAATTTTATAATTTACTTTTTGTATCATTATCTAAAAACTTACATATGATTGGTGCTACCCTTTCAGGGTAGTTGTTATGTACATCATGATTTCCTTCTACAGAAACTACATGATAAGGAATGTTACCACGAACTAATGTTCCTAATTCCCTTGCCAGAATAGCTAATGGTTTATGTCGCGAAGAGCTCTCTGCTAGAATTATTAACATTGGAGTTTGGAATCTTAACATAAACTCTCTATGTTGATCTATAGTAAACATTGGTTTTGGGTAGTTTCTTAATCTAGGATCACGATTGTACTTATACAAGTTGTCAATTTTGGTGACTGCACGTTTAAATGTAGCTTCTGCAGCATCTGAGTTTAGTGCCTCCCCTCTTTTAAACTTCAATGCGTACATCACTTCATCTTTAGTATTGAGTCTTCCTGTGTCTTTACTATAAGAATCCAGATTATATAGTTCCTGAGTATAAGAGACTAGGTCTTTAATTGGTGGGGACATAACACCATCTATGGCTATGATTTTGTCAAGTCTTCCAGGATATAAAATACTGAAACTCACTCCTATTTGAACACCAAAACTATGTGCTAAGTAGATACAAGTTTTCCATTTTAAAGCATTAAGAACTAGCAATATTGTGTACACATAGTCAAAAAATTGTAATGGTACTCCAGTAGGAAATGGTGATGAAAATCCATGTCCTGGTAAATCAATGCTTACATAATGGTATTTTCTTGGAAGAAGATCAATCAATCGATCGAACGATCCAGCGTTATCTAAAATACCGTGCACCACTAGAATGTTGTTTTCTCCTGAAGGTCCATAAAATTTTGCTGCAACATGACCCCATGGCACGGGTATCTTTTTTTCTATTGGCTGCCATTTAGAATCACTCATATTTATGTGACAGTCACTTCACTAATATATCTATTCGTTTCCTGTAAAAACAATACTATTACTAAACTGTTGATATAAAAAAAATCGACAATAAGTTTCAAGAGACAGTACTGTTTCAAGAATCAAAGCTGCAATACTAACAATAAGATATACTTGCAGGAAACTTCAAAGTTCAATGTTAATCATGCAAGTCATTTTAAATGTCTGTTTATATAAGATCGTAATGATTAATAATATGCTGAATCTTCATTTTGAAACGGGAGGGGACAGGAGTCAACAGGAGGTGAAACATGATCAAACATGTCTGCTTCCTCTTATTTCTAGTTTACATTTTATCAAGATCTCTACAGCTACACTTAGTATCGAAACGATAGCCACCTATCGGCGAACTGATCGACTAATTTGTACTTCAGACGTGTAACTCTAATTTTGATAAGATTTGTCTAACTTATATCTTATCTATGATTGTAGTCCTGTCCAGAGCGTCATGTCGTCACAGCAAACCAATGAAAATTCGCTCACGTGACGATTTGTTTGTAATTACATCCCTCCCATTTTTATTTCGAACGAATAACAGTCGTTTTGAATTACATTTTGAAAAGAATCATTAACATTCTATCAAGACGTACTCAGTATTCGTTAACGCTGTTTCAAGTAATTGAAACTACCTGAACGGCACTGGTTTATGTTGTCCTTTAATTTTCTACATTCCAAACAATGTAAACAATTTCTGAAATATAAAATGTTTAACAGTCCCTCCAGTATTTTTACGATATATCATTTCCATATGAAATATTAATGAACATGAAATGAAATTTTGTTTATACCGCCGATTTTGTGTAATGATAATGGTACATATCAGATGGCGTAGCAAATTGTACACCACTTGAATATAGTTTCCAGGCCCTGCTTTGTCATGGACATGCAAGCTTCTAATGGTTCGTACTTGTTTTCCTACGCTATGTGATATCTTCGCGCGTTAAATTACATCGTAATTTATGATCCTGGAATTGAATACTTCACACAGGATATGGTGTATCTTCAAAGAGAAGCATCTTCTCTTGAAATATGTTTCCCAGTGGAAAAGGTTGAATAAATGTTGATTTTCAAAGCTTAGGCGTCGCTTTGAGAAATAAATCATATTGAGTTTTTTTTAGATTTTACACAATACAGAATAGCATTCGAACACAATAGAATCGATCTCAAAAATTGTTTGTGTCTTGTACGTCGTGATATGTACATTTCGTAAAATAGAATTTTGTGCATGTATGAGAAGTGCTCTTTTCTGAATACCAAGTGTCTTAATTTTATTACAGTTAATTTATTTATATAAAATTAATCCGTTCTGTGACATGGATTTATTATTTGAATTGGAACGTTTCATTGTTTGAAGCTACAGAATATATTCATAATCTGTCTAAAAGTAATATTTCAATCATTATGTGAATATAGGAATGGATATTTGTATGAATTCAGTGTATGCCTCCATCCCTGGATTACCGGAACTAGGGATGGTATGGATGGGAGATATGATGGTACATGGAGAACCTACTCATGAACTTATGTTGGATCCTCGTCAAGCGGAAAGTCCATTTTTCTCTCATGGTTCGAATCCATATGAAGATATTAGGAACCATCAAATAGCACCTACAACTATGGTGCGGTATCTACCGCCTCAATATCCTAACGAGTGTTCAGAACCTGATGAAGCTATGGAAGCTGCTGATGCCCAAGAAATAAGAGTTAGTTGAATGTTGCTAAAATTTTATTTATTTTTAATATAAGTTTACATAAGAGGTTTTATTACTTTTTAGGAGTATGATTCACAATCTGAAAGGCCAGAAATGACAGAGTATTTAACATTAGAAGATTACATGGGTGACGAAGAAAGGGAGCAAGTTGTAAACAATGCAGCAACACAAACTACTCAGGACAATCGCAATAGGAAAATAAAACCTATAAAACATCCTGGACTTGTTTTAAAGACACCAATCGCGTATCAGCCACATACAGATTTAAACTTTATTCCCATTCGTAAGGATGGTATAGGTAGGATATAGAACTTGAAATACATTGGGAATACAATTATAAACGGTATATAAATTTATACTTACTTACAAGGCATTTTTATTTTTAACAGCTGTTTGTGAAAAATGTGGTGCTATTGGAGTGAAACATGCATTTTACACAAAGGAACGCAGATTTTGTAGTAGAGCGTGTGCGCGATCTTCGGAACATACCGCCCCTACTGCAGACTCTACATACAGTCCATCTCATTCTGTAGAAACACTTCCAACTGTTAATCCAACTTCTCCAAATGAATCGAAAGTCTTAGTGAAAGAAGAAACGGATATAAAAAAGGAACCTGCTGAATCAGAAAAAGAAAAAGAAAAAGTTATATCCGAACCAGTGATGCCAGAGGACCTACCTGTAAGAAGAAAGAGAACAGCTGAAATGGCGGGTTCTTATGATTGGACTCCACAGCTAGTGGAACCTGGATTTTGTGCTGCCCCAGTGTCTTGCTTCAAACACGTTAGTTTTAAAAATATTATACGATTCGCGTTTTAACTCGTAATATATCGGTTATCATACCGATGATCTTTTCCAATTTTTATTCTTCAGGCACCTATATCGGAAATATGGGATAATATAACAGTTGGTATGAAAGTTGAAGTAGAGAATACGGATTGCGACGAAGTATGCGAAGCTTTTCCAGATTCTTTTTGGGTTGCCACCGTGTTACGCATATCCGGGTATAGAGCTTTATTGAGGTACGAAGGTTTCGGACTTAACGCCGATAAAGATTTTTGGGTATCTCTGTGCTCCAATGATATACACCCTGTAGGCTGGTGTGCAACTATTGGTAAACCACTCATTCCACCTAACAGTAAGTAAATGTTATTAGTGAATTAACCCTTTGATGCCCACATTCGTACCGCGTACCTCCGCAGCCTCTGGCCGTTAAGCGGTTAAAGAAACATTTATATTCATTTAACTTGTTACAGCTATCGCTAACAAATACAAAGACTGGAAGGATTTTTTAATGAGACGATTAACAGGTGCAAGGACACTGCCAACTAATTTTTATAATAAAGTTAACGATAGTATGAAGTCCCGTTTCAGATGTGGACTTCATTTGGAAGTAGTAGATAAAAATAGAATCTCGCAGGTAAAAGTAGCAACGATACAAAAAATTGTTGGCAAACGTTTACATGTAAGATACTATGACTCGCCGCCCGAAGACAATGGTTTTTGGTGTCACGAAGATTCCCCTCTTATACATCCTGTTGGTTGGGCCAAGAGGGTAGGCCAGACGTTGGATGCATATCCCGAATATTTGGAACGCGTGTCGAAATCAAAATTATGCGAAGATGATTCAACAGAAGATCTTTTTTATGTGCCAAAGAACCATCACTTGCACCTTGGTTACACATTTCGAGAAGGAATGAAGATAGAAGCCATTGATCCACTTAATCTTTCTGCTATATGCGCGGCAACGGTTATGCAAGTTTTGAAAGAGGATTACATAATGATTCGTATAGATAGTTATGATGAGGATGCAAGTGGTGCTGATTGGTTTTGCTATCATTCGTGTTCACCTTGTATTTTTCCAATCGGATTTTGTTCTCAACATGGTTTACCGCTTACGCCGCCAAAAGGATACGATCCTACCACATTTACATGGGACACATATTTAATGGAGACAAATACTATACCTGCACCCGTGCAATTGTTTAACAGGGTACTTATACAAACTTCTTACATAATCTAACACTGTCGGCGGTGTGTGAATTGAAATAAATAATACATTATATCGTAGGAGATTCCTCAGCATGGGTTTATCGAAGGAATGAGGCTTGAAGCTGCAGATTTAATGGATCCTAGATTAGTTTGTGTTGCTACTATTACCAGGGTGATTGGGAGGTTATTGAGAGTACACTTTGATGGCTGGGAAGATGAATACGATCAGTGGTTAGATTGTCAGAGTCCAGATATTTATCCAGTTGGGTGGTGTGATTTGGTTGATCACAAATTAGAAGGGCCCCGTGTACTCAATAAAAACACTAGTCCTACTGGTAAATATTTAGAAACATATTTTTGTATAGCCGAATGTGTTTTTCGGTATGAATTATATATTACGGTACATTTATTACATTTCTTAGTAAAATCACCAAGAGGCCTTAAACGTAAAGCTAAGAGAAAACTGAAGAAAAGCAGCAAAGTATCCTGCGCGAAAAACATTCTACCTCGGCACAGTGAACGTATTAGCATGGCTCGTGAGCGTGAACGAGAAGTAGAGCCTGCTCAAGGGATAAAAATTGAGAGAGAACGCGACGTGGAAAGTTTGCCAGAACAAAGAAATAGGGAACCAGAACCAGCAGAAGAGCCAGCTGGACCTGATCAAACTTTACCTAGTCCTACTACAGGTCAAGGTCAAGCGTTAAATGATACTCAAAGTGAAATTCAAAGCCCTCCACCGCCGAAAGAAAGAACTGCGACATCGTATATTAATGTAAGTTGTTATTTATTGTTTTAAATAATTTAATGTTTTACGTTTATATGAATGTACTTGTGTTGTTTAGGTGACGTCAGCCACTAATAAATACATCCCAAGGCTAGCAGATGGTGTACAAAAAAGTTCGGAATCTGGTGATTTAGTGCCATCTGAATGGAATGTGTTTGATGTTGCACAATTTCTTCGTGTTAATGATTGTGCAACGTATTGCGATAATTTTAGTAAACGTAAAATAGACGGAAAAACTTTGTTGACACTCACTAAGGACCAAATAATAGACCTGACAGGTTTTAAAGTTGGGCCTTCTTTAAAAATATACGATCTTATTCAACAATTGAAAATCAAAGTGAATCCAGCTCAGGAAAGGTTGAAATTAGGATTGAAAAAGTTATTATAACAGAGCTAGTATGTAGTTAATAACGTGAATAAGTTCCATCATTTCATAAAAATAAACATGGATTTACAGGTAAGGTATGCAAATTCAAGTAATTAAAAATTTATATTTGGAATAGTTCACATTTGTTGTCGGTTATATGCTTTGTTCGTATACTAATGCATACACATATCTATATGTATATGTATATATAGATACATATAAAAAAAATGATCAAGATTAAAATTTTGAGATCCAAATTAATTTTTAAATCACAGATTTTCTCTAACATTAACAATTCAAAAGGAAACAAATCAAAATTGATTCCACAGTATTATTTATGTTTAAATATAACAATCAAGAATATTAATAGATCTTTATATAGACGGCTATTATTTGTAAATCCATGCTTTCATGTTGCACTAAATTGTTTGCAGATGCATGAACCACACTTAAATAATTACTCATTGTATATTAAACAATTTTTTTTAAGAAACAAAAATTAAAAACGTAATTTAAAGAAAAAATGTTAGCGGAGTAAATTAACAAACATGTATTAAAATAGAAAGTAAAAATATAGTAAAATGAATAATAAAGTACAAACTAATCCTTGGGCATCAATTCATCACAGCTCTAATCACATTTGCCTTAATGATACAATTCGCGTTAATAAAATAGTTTTACGTATTTTAATAAATTTGTTAATTTACTCTCTATCATAATCAACAAGTACACATTTGTACATAATTAAAGAGAACGAAACGGTCAACTTTTAACCTTGTAAATATAGCATTTAGCACAATATTAGGTTTAGCTAATTTTTTTGAAAGAATGAAGTGAACATAACCACACTGTACAAGAAAGGTAACTGTTAGCAAGTGGTTGATGCATTTGTATCTCAGAAATTGTATCCATGTCTAGCTTTATAATCATTACAGTAAATCAAACAAGTCGAGCAAAGTTTAAGGCTAATTTGTCTTAGACTCATTAAATACTATTTTTAGTATGATAGAGTAACACGATTACTCGTTTTATTTATTCAACATTTTGGAATCTCAGTAGGTACGATTTAATTCGATACCTAACCTTTTCTAGCACTTAGTTGATAAAAAGTTAAACACGAAAGTTTTCATTAGTCAACTATACTTTTATTTCATCAATCATACCAGAATGTTAATTGCATTTTGGTAATATGTATCCTTTTGTTATTTTAACGTGCGGTATTGTATTAACAGTGTAAGAAATTTATTAATTCGGAGAATATTGTATATCTATGTCTGCTGATCAAAGAAAAGGTAGTAACGTTTTCAATCCATTAGTGTGTATAAATTGGGAGGCATTATAAAAGAGTATTACAGTTATAAACTTGAAAAGTTTGCGTTTGTGTCAATGACAAAATTGAAAACGTAGATTATAACAAGTTATTTGAACGAGTTTTAGATTTAAAACAAAATAACGTTCAATTCAACATAGTACGAAATTCAGTATAAAAGTTAAAATTCTTTTACTACGGAACAATACGTAATGTTAAACTATACTTATTTAAAACAATTTTTTCTATTGAAAATCCTCTGTTTCACATGAAGGTATAAACACAAATTTTTCACATTCATACACTTACACACTTATCGTTTTTTAATCACATTAAATTTCACATTTAAAACTCCAAAGTAGAAAAATGAGATATGTATTTTGTAATCGAATCGATCGTTTAATTTTAAAAATCATTTTCCGGATTAATGAATAAGAAACAAAAAATTAATGTTATTTCGATTTATTTAACTGCATTTAAGGTGTATTCATAGCTATGCCTTCTACGCGAGAGCTATAGAACCCTCATTTTTTCATTTACGATGTAATATATTATTAACGTATACAAACATTACGAACAATAACTATGAATACAGTCTCCAAATATTATTTTTAGCCTGTCATTTTATCGAAATAAACAAAACATCGCGTCATAGATAATCGACAACAGTATTTATCGATAACGCTAAGTTTAGTAGAAGAGATCATCTCTATTTCCTCTCTTTTTATTTGTAAGTTCGTCCTTCGTATATTTCTTTTATAAAAGTAAAGAGAGAATGGTTGAAAATAAATGTTTTTCACATATATATTGTAAACAAATTTGAAAATAATGATGGAAGTACATTGTTTATATTAAATTGTTTGAGTGTTTGTATTTCGGTTGCCGTTCCGCTACTCTTAACAAGTTCAACGATTGGCCGTTAGATGGCATCTGCTGTAAGATTCTCGAAACTATTCGAACATGAAAATAATTATTCGAAGACTGTTCGATCGAAAAGTTCAACTTAAAATCTGTGTTAACCAACAAAAAAAGATAGAAAAATTTTGTTATTTTCCACGATTATTTAAAAATTTCACGTATTTGTTCACGAAGCTTTGAGTGTTTGAACGACTACGCGATTTCTGAACGAAAATAATACATTAAGATCGTTTAGAATCGCATGCTTTTATACGCTTTACATAGTCAACTATTGAAAAAAAAAAAACCAAGTACTACTCGAGTGAAACCGACGAACGATTTAGTATATTTCGAGATAAACTACTCGTACTTCTTTATTTAGTTGTAGATACGCGCATCTTTCCATTATTCATCTTCGCGGAGCATCTGTATAGGAATACGCGCGACAGGTCCACTTAGGATGCATCATACCGTGCGGGGAAGCAACGAATTTTTATTGTCAACTTTCGTATCGTATAACGTTGTACGGCGAGCTCCACGAAGGACCAGGATATAGAAGATTGTGCATGTGAAGAGCGTGGTCGTGGACATACAAATGGTTCCAACGTTGTGTACGTTGGGTTTAGCTCGGCGCAGGTGGGGGAAGTGGGGGAGACTGGCGTATTCTATGGGCGGGGCTTTTGCCAGCTGGCAGATGTTTCCCGCGCGGCCGCGCCATTCCTCTAGCGTAAACCTACGCGACGCGAAAGTAGTTCCTTCGTAACGCGTTAAATATTTCTAACAATAGCTCGCCGAGGATACGGCTAGGTGTACCCAGTTATCTGCCACGAACCGAGTGGACGACCAGCGTTCAACTACCTGCAGGAAACCGTGGAAACTCTGCGTGAAACCGAAGATGAGCTATTGCGGGATTGGTCCAAAGAGAGTCGTCGACCAGGGCAGAGCACGCCGTACCGTTCACCCCAACCGTGTCCACTGAACTTTCCGCGAGTGCAAATAGTTGTCGAGTTGTGAATCTTCGCGCACGTAGTGTCTGTGTGCTCGGTGACGATACCGTACCTCTTCTCGACACAGAGGATTAACCAATACATTCATTCGTGGTCTATCGTTGCCAAAGTTCGCGAGTGTCGATCAGAGATGGGAATAACGAGAATCTAGATGAAGAAAAATATCGAACGAAGAGTTAAAGCTAACCTATGATGCGTTGTTCGCTTCGATGAAAAAGTACAGTGGGAGTCGCAAAGTGTCGATATTATTTCAGTAGGAGAAATAACTGTTCGAGTGAATTTTGCGAACGAATTTCCGTCTATTCGAGTAAAATTCTGGCCGTCTCTGTGCTACTCGAATCGGAGTGTTCCAGGAGGGAACAAGTTTAGCATGTGCCGCCACGTGATCGATTCGACGGAGCATGTACGTGAAACGATTTTTCGCGTCACGACCAAGTTCATCGGACGATTAATGTGATATGTCTAGTTTCAGGCGATCGTGTTTCGTCTAGCAACGAGTTTCACTGGGAAATTCGAGATCGTTGATTCATGCCATCCGCGTGCTCGTGCATCGATTGCAGTCGGTCCGAGTGATCGGTATATAGTGCGCCAACGTTGAAGAAAAATCTTGGTGTCGCGCGTATGCGTGGTAAAAATAGATCGTGTCACGAGTGGGACAAATTTTGTTGGAAAAAATTGGAAGCGAGGGGTGCCGACGCGGAGCGAAGGGGCGCCAGAGGAACCATAGGCGGCGACGGCCCTGAAGCCGGCGGCGGAGTGATTCGCGGTTCGCTGTGGGGGCCCTCAGCTGTTTCCCGCCAAAGATCGCCATTACAAAACGCGTTCGGGCGTTGTGTGTGCGCCGCGCGGAGTGGCTGTCCCGTGGACAAATCTCGGTGCGTGCCACCGGCGGTATAAAATATTAATTACGAGTTCCGGTAGAATTGGTGTGTCGTAAGGCCCTGAGGAGGTGCGCGTTTGTTTTTAGGGTGGAGTGTGCGAGGTTAAGCCCCGTCGTCTTTTTCGCTGCCGCCGACGACGGCTGCTGTGGGACGTGGAATCGCGCGGCGGGATTCACAGTGCTACGGACCAACGAGATATGTCAGTGTTTGGTAGTGAGGATCGAATTCTGCTCGAGGAAATCGTCGAATCCGCCGAGGAACAGGAAGTCAATTTGTGCGGGTGAGTTTTCTTTCTATACGTACGTGCGCGATATTCGGACATAGGTTAGAAATTACCAACAACATAGAATATTCGTACGAGCATACTCGTGCATGCCACTTGCTTGTTATTACCTCTTGGATAAATTGAAATACCTCGTTAATTAGTAAGTTTCCATAGATAAATCCAGAGATATAATTCGAATTCGAATTTTTCCTTGGATCAGAGCCGAGTAAAAGCTCGATTACAAGAGTTTTGGCCAACTCTGGCCATACGCGTGGAGCCTAGGGAATCCGGTGCGAGTTACATACGCGTTCTGTCGCGTGTACGTCAGCGTAGCGTATAGAACGGAGTGCCATGCCACGTCATTAGTGACTTTAAATATACAGTGTAACGCCTTCCTCGCGAACTCTCGCGAGCGAGATGACACGAATTTATCGCCGGAGGGAGGAAGGCGTGTGTATGTTCTCCTGGTCGAGTCATACCGTTTGCTAGCGTATCGATGCCCCGTTCCCTCATTTCCCCTCGCCTATCCTTGTCAACGATTCCGTTCGCCGTCGTCGACGTCGACGTTTGCCGTGGCATTGGCAAGCCTCGGTAATCGTGGCATGAACAGTAAAACGTGCGCACAATACAAACAAAATCCTAGTAGACTCTCACGATGGCCAGCTGTCGCGAAGCCGGCCGGCCGGCTCGCTTGGCCGGCTGGCACAATAGCCTTCGGTCTTTCGAACATGACGCAATTACGCGACATTCTTTTTCGTTCGACGCACGAATTTCGCCTAGTTTCCGTCGTTATCTTCCTTATCGTCGTCGTTCGCTTGATTTTCGAGTCGCCAGGAAAATTCGCACGGCCTGGACGACTTCGATTTGCGCCCACCATGCGTTCACGCCCAAACAAGCATGGCGCAGGGAGTCGAGCGAATATTCCCGTCGAGTAGTAAATAGTAAATAAACGACGTGAACGGGGTTTCCCAATGAAATTTGCACGGTGTACCCACATCGTAATTTGGTGGAATTTTAACATGCTGCGCGCGTGTGTGTATTTTTCGTGGTTTCTTCATACTTCAAAATTTGTTGTTTTGAGCGTGGAAGGATTATTGTACTAATTGCTAAATATTGAGTGTTGGGAGGATACGCAGTTCTGCTCTTTTTTTTTTATTTTCGACCTGGTCCATTATCAATTTCCTTTTTGCGATGCAAAACTAAAGATTAGGAAGAAAGAAAATAAAATTACAGAAACGAGTAAGAATAGAGGAAAGTATGTAAAATACGAGATACACGGTATATGTAAGCGAGCAATTTGTTTACTTCTGACTTATGTGCCTTGAGTCATCTTTGGTATGATCACACGTGACGCATACGCACAAAAAATACTAAATTCGTTTGATAAAAGTGTGCGGTAAGTTATATTTATAGGTGATACATGACTCAGAACACATACGAGTCGAAACGCAAATAAGTTTCCTGTTCGACACTGTCGAATTGCCTCTCTCGCGCAAGTTTCTTTACTAACAGTTGTTTCCGTTAACTCGTTATTTTATGTTCTTCTATTTATATTTTTAGCCTCTCCTTATCGATCAGGTTGAAAATAAATTTCAAACTTTATAGTAACTTTACGCACGGAAAACTTTTTAATTCGTTACCTGAAAAATAAAACATCCACTCCATTCCTGTAAATAAAATTGACGTCGAGCTTGTTTCGCCACGGGGTTAGCGTTACTCGGCATATTTTTCTATCGAATAGCAACAAATCCGATCGAGTGGCACTTTTGGTTAAATATATCGCGGCTGGAATAAATCATACCGGTTTTCTGCGAAGCTGCGACGGTAAACGGTCGCCCGAGTGGGCACCCGTGGTCGCGATTAATCGTTTCTCGGAATGTTATCGCGAGTTGTCTAAACAGGTTCGGAATGCATGTACGGTACTCGAGCGTTTGTATCTCTCGACTCTCGTACACTCGTTTCCTCCGTTTCCCTCGGCGACTAGCTCGCGAGTATCACGGTCACGTTACCGATCGAAATCAGCGAAAAGAAAAAAAAAACACCGACTATCGAAATCATATAGATCTTCGAGAGCAAAGTTGTGCACTCCGTTTAGTATGTCCTCGCGTAGTTTCTTTCCGTCGATTCTCTGTTTTCCTTTTTCGCAGTTGATTCTCAGAATCGGTTTTCTCTCTCCGTTTTTCTCTCTCTACCCCTCTCTGTTGGTAGCTTTTGTTTACATTCGTAGCGAACGGTGCGGAGCGAAGCGGTTTTCAGTTCGTCGGGGCGCTTGTTCGCGAACGCGAGCGCAAAAAAAAAAAAAAGAAAGAAAAAGGCAAAACAAAAGGACGAGGAAAGCGAGTTCCTTTGTATACGGCCGAGTGACCGACAAGACCGGGGGTATACTATGCGCCGTTACGTAAAGCAACGTTTGTTGCACAATAATGGATTTCTATAAATAACTCGGACGCATGCCGCTTCGGCGCGACTTCTTGTTTACATACGCTCATCACCGCACCATTACGTTCACTTGCATAGAGCTTCGATCCTATCGTCTACGTATGTGTCCCGCGGTCCATGCACCGAGGATAGACGAAATTATGGTCGAATAGTAAGCGACCGAACGGAACACTACCTCGGCGTCTCTCAATCTTCCTTTATTCCGAAAAGCCTCGACAGTGTTTCAATTCAACGTTGACTAATTAAATTAACACGTTCGCTTCAGTTTCTTCATCCTTTACTTCAAACTTAGTCGAGAATATTCTACGAATTTTGTTGTTTCCCGAAGTTCACGTGGAAATTTACCTTTCCTGATCTTCTTACCTAAAATTACCTCTCGTATTCAACGAGACCGGGTTTCTCGAGTATCACGGGTCATTGTCAATATTATGAACGTGCGCACTTTCTATTGTTGATTCGATTGCTTGACGTACACGCGATAATGCACAGGTAATCAGAAGCGTTACGAGTATGGTGTAAGGAACGCTGAACAGTGCACGCCATATAGCGTTGTGTAGCTTGAATGAAGGGTTCGTTGCGTCGAGAAACAAGGAAGATACATGTGCGAACGATTTTACACGTTATAAAGTTCTTATTGGAGGTATCAAGCGTAGACGATTGCATTTATGCACGCGGCATACCTTATTCATTGTTTTCTTTTTTCCATTGAGAATCTCGTTTATACAGAATCGAATGAATGTGGGAGTTTATAAACACGATGTTGGGCACGAGTTCGTGCATCTTGGACAGGATTTGCTACGTAATCCATACGAATGTATTCGATGTCGCATAGTGACATTAATTATGTTACGTACGAGTTTGTAGTATATAATTTTTGTCCTCAATCAGACTGACACTTTGGCCACAGTTTAAATTTGATGGTTCCTTTATCAGAGCGGCGGGAATTGCGAGAAACACTTTTTACTAGAAAGAACATCTGATACGTGTTTATCCACTCATCACGCGACCCACGGTATCAGCTGATTAAACGCTACGCCATTACGTAATCCGCGCGATTGATACATCGCCGATCGTGATAAATTTTCACCCGTAGCTTATCGGAGCTTTTTTCACGGATTATTTTTTTTTTGCACGCTATCTGCCATTTCGCGTCGTGAATTTATAATTGATCATATGACTGCGCAAATATTAGCAACCTACCGAGCGTTACATTCGATTTTGTTATTTAACGCGCATCTTATTTCTAGTCTGATCGATCCGAATATCATAACGTCGTCTATTTCGTAACATTCAGACGTTTGTTTCTCGTGATCGTTTTAATTATGTCATTATTTTTTTTTTTATTTGCGTCGACGCTATCGCTTTCATTATAGGTAATCGTGAATCAGACTCGTCTACGAAGTTATTTCCACGTTTGCGTCTTTGCTGATATATTTTTTTTTTGATTTTAGTCACGAGTTCATATGTCTACAGATTGCGGTTGATCTCGTATACACGTGCGCGTTTCAAAGTTCGACTTTCGATTTTTTTAAATAAGTGCTCGCGAAATGCTCGTGAAACACAATCAACTCGTAAATTTCCTTCGTTTTTATTCATTGCCAGCCATTGATTACGTTATTTATTTCGCTGGCGAGGAATTCGAGTTACGAGTTATCGAATTATTGCTCAACGGAGGCATAACCTTCGCGAATGGAACGAGTCTGTAGGACTCCAAAAAGAGGGTCTCCTTTTCTAAATGGTTTATGTAATATTAACGTCTAAATCGTCGTGGAAATCCACGATCCCATAGATGTCTTCTTGTTGGTATTAAAAATGCCTGAGGGTCAATAGAGACCCTCAGAAATTTTCCTAAAATCTCTATAACCCCACGTGGCTCTCAAGTTCCTTATCCAAACTACCGTAGAATTTTTCCCAGGGGCCTAGCGCAATTTGATTTACAGTGACTTGGAAAGAAACATACGCGGCATCCACTGCGTGGTTTTTCCACGATACGTTACAGATAAAATTACTGTCGCTCGATGCCCTATCGATTTTCTTTCGGTATTTGCGTCAGTTCCCTTTGACGGTGTGCGTGCACTCCGTGCTCTCTCGGTAGTTATTATCATCACATCGTTTATCAAGCGTTGGAGAATAAAACTCGCTCGGCTGATGGTACTTTTTCGTTCGCTGGTTTGCACGACTTAATAAATCGGTCGAGCCAATCCTGACCACGGTCAACGTGGTTGCACCACGTCGCGCGTAGCTTTTTATATACAGACACGCACACCTATGTATAGGAGCAATTTGCAGTGCTACGAGTAGTCAAAGTAGAGAGAGAGAGAGAGAATCTTGGATTGCCTACTGCACTTGCGTCAAGTTAATCTTCGTCGATAGGTGCACGCGCACTTGATGCAAGCTTTATATACGTCGCGAAAAATTACGCTCTTTATGTCCTTTCGATCGTGCGTCCAGGTCGCGATTATCAAAATATGCGATACAAAATAATTTGATGAGTAATATCGAAATAAATTCAGGTTCTAGGCTGGATTTTTGTTCACGATGATAAATACCAGAACACTCGTTAAAACTTTGATAAAAGAAATCAAATTAGACAATTTTTCTTCGTACAAATAGTGGCGAAATTGTTCGACAAAATCACATTTTCTTCTTCCAACTCGTTTCGGAATTGCTTTGGAAACGTTCCCGGACCTTGACTGTTCCCAATGGAACGATATTTTCCTCTCGTCTCGTTCTCGTGTTCCCTGAACCGGTAGGCGCGTTTGCCGCCGATTATAAGCATCGTGTAGAAACGAGCCGCGCAACTGTTCAAGCGACTTAACCCTTGGCCGTAAGTACGGCGTGTAACAAGATTTGAAAATATACAGCTCCAGCAAGTGTTAAGTCCATTCCTAGACGAGGCCAGCAAAGTGCTGAGATTTTGCAGTGCAACGACGTGACGCCGCGACGCGTCATACACGTTGCTCTTTTGCGTACCAACTGGAGAACGGTATTATACGTTCACGGTAAAGCCGCCTCGTTGGGAAGAACCGGTAATCGATAAACGCAAACACGGTATCGCTTTGAAAACGCGCCGTGTGAATTATACGCGGCGAGAAGTCGCGAGGTTCGCCATCATTTTTCGAATAGTTTAACGAGAAATTGTTCACCAGATTTTACGAGGGTGAAGAATATAGTGACTTGGCCCTCTGCATTGGAACGGTGATCCAGGCGTCATAATTGTGTCGTGAGAACTAGTAACAAAATCCAGCTTAACGGAATCAATGAAAACACGATAAGGGCGATGCGCACGGTGCACAATATTTTTACATCGCATCCTGCTCCCGCGATAGTGCGCTTCGTACAGACAGTGGCCTCTTTTTCTGAGTCATTTCGATTCCTTTTTTTTTTTTATCTTGCCACCGTAGACAGTTAAACTGCGAAAATGGCCTCCACAGTTCTGGAACGCCTTCCAGTTCTGAAGTCTGCCAGCAGACAACAATGGTTTCTCTGTTGACCTCTTACACTCCACGTACTCGCTGTGCACCGAAACTCACGACACATGTGTGAGTATGTGTGTTGGTATCGCACGCGAATGGAGGCGTAGGGACCAACCTCAGACGGAAATAATGCCTCCGTCTCACGCCCTTCTCTTTCTTCGCTTTTCACGGTTGCGCCTCGCTATCAATACTGCCTTGATAATTCTATCTCCGTCGCGTTTCGACACGAGTGGAACACCTCTGGGCAACAAATTTCGTCTATTCGCTATTGTAGGTGAATTTTGTTAAATATCTTGCACGATTACATGTCATAGTTATTCCGCGTCATCGTGGTTGACGTACAATTCCAAGGAGAATTAATTAATTACCAGCTTCACATACAAGAATTACTCGTGCGTTAGTCCTACAGCGAAAGACTTCTCTCAGTCCGTTAAAAAAATCGCCCCGTTTAGTTTGAGTCCTGTCCGAAGCGAATCGGACGGCTGTAAGCCGAGTTAAAGACCATTTAAAGTTTTCTAACTGATCGGGCCAAGTGAATGAGAGTGACCTACAAAGGTTCCTGGAAATGCGTACTCGTAGTAGGAAACAGATTTAAAAAAAAAAAAAAAAACTACAACCGAGCCGAGCACGAGAGATAGAAAAAGTATTGACGCAGAAATAAACGCGTGACAAAACTTGCCAAGCCAGGGGAGACGTCGAACTCGAGTACGGAGTGTTTTTTTCGTCGCAACATCAGCGTAGGGAACAGACCCATTCATTCCAGACTTTTTCAGCGACGAAATTTTCCTTCAAACGTTTATATTCTTCCCATTATACTACGAATCTCTAATATATAAATATAGATAAATGGGAGTAGATTGGAACGCTAAACCTACCGCGATCGAAAAACGAACTTTCTCAAACTTTTATGTACTGTTCTTATATATTATACGATATATAAATTATACACAATTGTTTCATGGGATTATTCAATTTAGTACCACGTGAAATATCTTTGCATTAAATTGAAACAAGTGTCTTTAAAACTAGTCTTTTTCTTTCTTTTCTTTTTTTTTTCGTTCAAAGTTGTCTTTTCTTCACCATTCAAAATTTCTAACTACGTAAGAATTTGGCTAGTTCAGGTGTGCGTGGAACACTGATGAATATCAAGGTTTACTTTTGGATAAGATAAGTTTAACAAGGAGGCTTTGTAGCGCGAGAAGCTAGATTCTGCGCTTCCTTTTCGAACCTTTCCTAACTCACTTTCGAATGAACTTGTTCGAGTGCCAAGCCTCCCAAAAATCGAGGATTTAGGAATCATTTCAAGACCATTTTCGTGTCTCCTCGCCTGCTGATGGTTAACAAAGGGCGACCAGGACCTTTGGGATGGAACTACCTGGATTTTCAGCCGCGCCAAGAGCGAAAGATAAACTTGCACCCGGCTTCCTTTTGTTCCCTGACCTTCGACCGACCTGGTCTAGCATTTTGAAAACGCGGCTCACAATGCACGAAAGTTCCTCTTCTGCTATTTTCGTGGAACCTTTCCATCGAGACCTTCACCTTCTGGTTGCTCGGCTTTTCATCACCGTCAATGATATAATTCGTTCTGGAAATCTTCCTCGAACTATTTTATTTTCAAGATTCTCTTCCCGTTTGCCAACTTTTTTTCTCAATTAAATACGTGTACTATTTTTTTTTTATTCTTCTACTCGCGAACAAAACGCGAGGGAAATTCGCGTTAGCGACGTGAAATTTTCGTTTATTTATAAAACTCCGCACGTGACTGAAGGAATTCTGTATTCTCGTGGCGAAAAATAGAGGTTTGATTTTTAGAGAATATTTTTATCGTGGCCTTCTGCTCGATTTAAAACGTGATTTCATTCGCGATTATTCTATTATCATATCGGTAATAAATTTGTTCAAAAGCGCTCGGGTAAGTGCCTCGCGCCTGAGAAATGTAGGAGCATTAACATATATTATACACGCTTCGTAAATATCTGAGATAATCTGAGATAAATAATTGAAGAATAATACCCGTAACTCTCAGAAGACCCAAAAGAGTCTCGAAAGACTCGTTTTATTTACTCGTCTCAAAAGATCAACGTTCAGATTCACCGATTACCGTCGATTCGAGCAACAATGTACAAATGTTGCTCGTAACAGTGCACCCAGTGTTCCATCGATGGAACTGCTTGCGATTACCGTGGCGCTATTTGTTGCTCTTACAAATGACTGCCGAAGCTTTTCATTCGTTGTGTATTTTCTCAAGAAAATTCGTTTTCGCTAACTAGACCAAGATGAAACATCGACTGCTTCGATAAATATTTATTTGACCAGCAGTCGATTGCTCGACGCGACAGAAAGAAGGAAAAATAGAAGAATCAGGGACGTTCTTACAATCTGACGCACCGTACAAACTACCGGCCGTCATTGGCGGTCGAAATCCCCGACAGCTGGTCGCACTCGCATTCCGATCGTCATCAATATAAATTGTCATTGTTTTCGTCGCAGGTGTTACGCACGTCGATTAATGGTCCCGTGTACAGGGCGTTCCTAGGAGGGCGTCACGAAATTTACAGGTGCGCAGCAAGTTGGAGAAAAAGGTCCTAATTAACTGGGAGACTAATGATATCTAACGATGTCTTAATTGGGGTTATTTATTAGATGGAATGATGTCGTGATACTTTAGGGTCATGGAACAGTCCATTAAGCTATAAGTAGCCTGTATCGATGTTCCTTACTCGGTTACAAAGCAGCATAAATAGTCCCAATAACAAACTTTCTTAGGACAAAGGCTCGACAGCACAGTTTGCGTTCGAGTTACGGAATTATTCTTCCTGTATCGAATAAAACGAGAATGTCGATTGAACCTGCGTGCACATATTTCTGGAGCAAAAATAACTTGAATGGAATCTCTACGCGCGCTCGTCCAGAAGATTAAATAATAAAAGTGGAAAATGAATTTCGCCCGATACTATTTCGCGGATGTTAAAACGCGGAGGAGCACAAAGAGGAGAGAGAGAGACGAGAGAGAAGGCACGTAGACTCGACGTGGCGCCCGCTGGCCTGTACCTTACGTCACACAGCTAAATATATGCCTGGCTGTTCCCAATCTCATTCCCATTCTCGTTCTTCATTTCATCCTGTGTGAGCTAACGCGACGCCGAGCGTCCTTACTGCCAAAGACGTCCGCGAAATTGGCCTCCAATCTTTCCCTCTTACATTGTCTCTTTCGCCTCTGTAACCCGATCTAACGAATCATCTACCAACGTTGCACAACCATTTCCCTAAACGCGATCCTAAACAGTCAGAGGAGTATTGCATAGGGACTCTAGTGATCGAGTTATTAGCGACACTTTTTCCACAGTTTCTAGTGACAGTTATCGTAACAGGAAATTAATTATCCACCCTGTAATTTCAAAGACGGGGTCTTCTTTCTCTGGTTACCGATAATTTTTCATTTTCAAACAAAATATCGGATCCATATCGAAATGTATCAATGAAGAATTTATATCGGAGCAGGATCCATGTATTATGAAAATCGTAATATAATTACGCGTTTTGGACATTAAATGGATGCAGTTGTCGAATAAAAGTATCCGATTTCGACTTTTCCCAGCATTGTGTTTCCGTCGTTAATGCTTGCTCGGCTAACCCATACCCCCTCGAGTTAAAGGTTACGTTTTATTTTATAAACTCGCTGCAAATTGGAATTATCGAATTTCACAAACGTTTATTTAAAGTTTAAATTCAAAATCTGAACGAACACAATTTAATACAGTGTTCTGAAATTGCATCGAAGTTCTTCAATAATATAGAGTACCTAATAGTTTAGTTGGAAGCAATACTTTAATGAAGTAGAAAACAAGTCAAAAAGTCATAAAATTGTAATGTTGTCGCAGAGACAATTTATACGACTCGAGATGAGTCCAAGGAATTATATTTGGCACGTCTCAAGCGACGAACGCTGTAGTGCTCGAAGTAAACCACCCAGAACGAAGAATCCGGAAGAAGAAAGAGAAGTCGTGGCCTGTATGTTCGTTCCTGGTTTTGTTCTTGATCCTGTTAACATCTGTCGCGGACAGCTTCGTTTCTAGAAAAATTCCCTCGCGGCAGCTGCCGTCTGCAGCGATCTTTACGCTTACTCGCTCCTATTTTTTCCTTTGCGAACCATAATGTCCAAACATCTCTGTAACGAACTGTAATCGAAACTTATCAGGACGAAATGGCCAATCTTCCATCTCGGTCGTCCGAGTAATATGGCGTTTAAAAGAACAATGAATTCGATTCGTTCTCTGATATTGGAGCACTCCTCCAGTAGAACAAACATAGCGTTTTCTAATTTTTTTTAAACACGAGAAATGTTATACAGCTGACACGGAGATAGGATAGTTGAACCGTGAAATATAATTTTATCGTTCTCAGAGATTTATTTTTTGACTCGTCGCTCGAAATTCGCGCATTCGTGGTTTTCTTTGACTGCCAGAACGACTGCAGAGAAGATAGGCCTGTGCCTGATAGGCTTCCCTCGTGGGGAGAGGTTTTCCGAGGCTGGTTAGGGTGTTCGAGCCCTAACGTAAACCAACATCCACACTGAAACTTAGGGACAGTACAAACATGCACTAACACACTCCCTTTCACCACCATTTGGAGAGCGACGTGCAGTTCCCCTGTTGTACCTAAACTTGGCCTTGGGTGTGTATATAGGGTGACTTGAAAAATTTTGTCCTGCAGCAGTGTCGCTTTCAAGTTATCGGGACAAGTTATCGTTTGTTTCGCGTCGATTGTTTGTTGTAACGTTGCCTTTGAACGAGTCGAATCAACGTATAGAGGAAATTCATCAAATTGACATAAAAATAGATGATCGATGATCCTCTTAGAGGTACTATGATTTGAAATAAACAAGAAATTGTTTAATACTTGAGAACCATGACGATGTTTGTATGACTAAAGTGATTTTGCAGGAAATGACATTAGCAACTAGATATTTGTTACCGCACGGAATTATACAACGGTAAAAATATCGCCTATTTTACTACTACGCTACTACCGCTAAGTGGATAATTTTTATCGCAAAAAGTACATTTCACTTGCAGAGTGCTTTATAAAAAGGTTACACGAACTGTTGCGCGTCTATAATTAGGAACGCGAAAGATATTTTTAACGTAACTTTTTAAATTTAACATTCGTCGTATTTCTCAATCTTTTAACATCGCCAAACTCACGAATCCTGTCCAGACTTATCTTAATTATCGTCTTCGGAATTAATTTCCGTAGTTCCTGAAAAGTCCTGTCACCCATTTCTGACCAAAGCGTTAAAAAAGCTTGGAAGTACACCACGCGTAATTCAACGCGTATCAATTCCAATCCGATAGTTAATAAAACACCAGGTCGTGTGGCGATAGAATAAACGTAGCACCGGTGCCACGAGTATTCCTCGTGTTCGTTTGGACCGATGAATGAAACCGTTAAAGACTCTCGAACGTGAATTTGCTCAACTTTTCGCGAGCCTTGACCTATTCCTATCGTACGACGCAACATCAAACCGTGTATTTCCATTCGCGAGGCACCGATTGGGAGCGGGACGCTAAAACGGAAGCGAGCCAGCCGGCGTGTTTCGACTGCATTTCATTGATCCCGGTCGAGGGCTTGAAAAAGCCTCTCCCGAAAAGTTTCGAGTGGTAGCGCGCGTCGGAGCGGCTCTTTTTTGGAGTAGCTTTTTTTTTTTATAACGTGGAGCCGCACAAGACGTCCTTTCCGGTCGTTTCCTAGTCGCTCGCAGCTGATAGGCAGCAAGAGATAGCGAGGCTCGTGCGAAGGCACCGGTAACAACCAGCTGAGTGGCGCCAGCCATCAGCTGTTGGTGACTCACGCGACCAAGAGCGTCGAGTCGCGCCACACACACACACACACACACACACACACACACACACACACACACAC
>NC_071976.1:2282067-2340442 GCF_026283585.1 Hylaeus volcanicus | reverse complement strand
ACACACACACACACACACACACACACACACACACACACACACACACAAAAACGTACACGTACTGTATATCTATCTGTCTCTCCCTTTCCACCTCCATCCCTCTCTCCGTCTGTCTTGAGTGCCTCTGTGACTAACACACGCGAAAGCGCAGGCGCGAGAGAGTGCCGCGTACGTACACAAGGAACGCGGACGCGGTCGAGAGAGATTCGTGGCTCGTCTGTGCGAACGCGACCGTGTGTTGATTCTGCGGCGTATCACCCGCGCTTTTTCGCGTGTGCACGTACGCCGCGTGACAACGTTCGCACGCCTCCACGGCTTTTCCACGTATGACTGCGATGACCGAGTGCGACCGCACTCGGAAATAACTGCGGTGCCCGTATTGGATGTCGACCCCCTCGACGCTTCTTTTTCATCACCAGGAACCGTGTTTTGGAGTTTAAGGGGCGATTAAAGTTGTCTTGTGGCATCCACGACGAGAACCAGTACGATGAGTAAGTAGGAACCCAATTTTCCTCAAAGATCTTCGGACTTCAAACAGCGTCACTGAAAGGTCAGACCTAAAAGAGAAATTCAAATTATTCGCATAATTGTTTACGAGCTCTCCTGAGTTTGGTTGTACGAATAACGTTTCGCGACTCCCGCATTCTACTCCCATTATCGCGACGAGCGCGTGACTTCGTGGGCGGATGGATTCTGACATTTTTGCACCGATTAGCGGCAGCTCGTTAACCGAGTGAGCCGAGGATTATGTTTACCTCTATCAAAGACGGATATACGCGAGGTCCGCGATGAAAAGGAAGGTAGCCACCTACTTAGACGACCTACTTCCACGGGACTGATCCGAGCGAGCACGGCGGGTATCCGACGAACAGGCTGACGTCACAGCAGCCAACCGACGGCGCACCAGCTGATCTAATGTAACCATTCGATGGGTGAATGCCATGTGAAATTCCGCTGCGCGAACCCGCGTGTTATTATCGTATATCGCGCGGGCAGTCGTAACGGTTTCATCGGCTCTTCGTTCGGTACTCGTCGAAATACTCGAGGCGTTTCATTCACGTTCTGCCTTTTACTTTGTTTGGTCGGAGGCACAGTTTCGGTAGAGACCCGAGAAAATTGAAGAAGATGAGATGTTAACACGTTGATCGCTAGGTTAAAACTCGTGAAAGTTTCTACGAAGTTAAAATTTCGTCTCGAGACTGTTGAAGATCAAATAACTCAACTCAAATAACTCAACGTTTGGGTAGGATTCGTGAGTTTCCAAGATGGCACATAAAGTGTAATTACGTAGTTTGCCATTGTACAGAAGCAAGATTTTAGTCTCTTTAAAATTTCAGGTTTTTTATCGGTACAATGTTCAACTTTGATTTTCGGAGTCGAATGTGCCGTGATGTGCAAAGTACGTGCGCGTTGTCAGGCAACGACGTCATCGTCGTATTTAGCATTCATCAAGTTGACGATTCATAATTTGAGGGCACTCGTTCGCCGTTTTCCGTGTCAGTTCCGACAATTAACCACCCATTTCTTCGTCAAGCTCGACCAGGTTCTTCATTACTATGATAATAGCTCCTGGATAATTTGAGCGTACTTGGAAGTTTTCTAATCTTCAATTTTTTGACTCGTTCTTAATACATGGGGGTTCGTTGATGGTCATAGTTCGAGGTTAGTTTGGAGGGTATAAGTGACCCAAACGTACTTAACGTAATTGGCCTTATCCAACCTTGGTTTGAAACAAGGTAGAACTAAATATTTAACTATGTAATACATTATCGTGACACGAATAGTACTCGTAGGTAGGATGTTCGAAGCACTTAAGGGACCTGGTTACTGGTCAATTCGTAACAATTAGCCGAACAGTAAAGACGAAAGAAGCCCTGCATGTTTGATGCTGCAACTACTTCGCCACTTGTTCAGAGTGCCACACTTTGAGCAGAGATATCTGAAAATATGGCAAGAGTAGGAGCTTTTTCAATAGTCCGAGTAGTAAATGTACGACTTTACCGTGTATTAGATATACACGGGGATATTCCGTTTCTATTATCGGCACGCGTTGAACGAATGTTTGCAGAGAGCAGGGCACAAGGTCACGGTCTTTCCCTGCTGACTCATCTCACATCCGCCATCCCGATCTTTTCCCTCTTTTCTCGTTCTCCCTATCGTCTCCTACGCGTTCTGTCCGTGTAATTTTACCAGATGTTTCCTACCGTCGTGTGCGAGCGCCACCCGTTTCCCGTCTTTCTTTTCAGGAGCGAAGCGTTCGTTTCGTCGTTCTCCCTAAACTGTTCATTATGCCCGCCGCTGTAATGATACACCACTTCGCAAAATTGCTGATGTTCCTAGAAACCGAGTCGTCTCTCGCGACTATACAGGTATCCGGGAGTAAGCATAGCCTGAACGATGGTAGTTTATCTAAACTCGTTCGAAATTAATTTCTCTTCGCTGAGACTTTGAACTTTTTCCCCCCCCATTCGAAACTGTACGTTTCGTGTATAGCTTCTCTGGCTTTCCACGCCCTTGTGTACCAAGTAAATTCAAAATAAATTCTGTGAAAATTCGCTTTGGAGTAATGGACTATGCAGTTCGGGATTAAGATACTAAAATCTACGTTCGAACAGTATTGGTAAAAAAAAAAAAAAAATAAACTGTAAAGGGAGGAAAGTGTAATTTTCAGTATATTCAAACAGAGGGAGGGACAAGGAATCTGTCATTGCCAGAGCATTACGGGGGCTGGAGCAATTCATTTGATAGCGCGCGACAAACGCAGTCTGTTGAAAAGCATTTTGGCGCGACCGCCGAAGAGATCCCGAAAATCAAAGAGACGAGATGGAAGAGGACACTGACGCGCTCGTATCTTTCCGCACGCTCCCCTCTCTCGTGTGACGTCCGCCCCGGGTTTTGCGGCGGCTCTGAATATTTGATTTACAAGCAGATATACGAGAGCGCAGAAAAGCAACGCGGACGGAAATATAAAAACGCCTGTCTGTCTGGGTCCAAGGGCTTTTAAGGAAATTGAAAGCGTCGGTGTTGTTTGTTTCACGGATCTGCACGGCCGCGACTTATCGCCAGTTAAATTCGCGGTCAATGAAGCGGGACGTCATTGTCGTTCTGCGGTTACACAAAGACTGCACGCAATTGCGCGCCACATAAAATTACTCCGTTATTCGCGCCCAACGACCACGATGCATGGTCCCTGGCATATTTTCAACCCTTAGTGAGTGGAAATTTTTGAAGGATACATGGTTTCATAGATTTTTTAATTGGCAATTAATGAGCTTAAATACGGTAAAAATAAGTTTCAGTTGTCGGACAATTTACTCGAGCACTTTTAGGAGTTTTTAGTCAACTGTGCAAGTCAGGATTAAGATAATAAATCTACTCTGCACAGTGTTCAATTGAATTGAATAATTAATATTCCTACCTTTGAGAAAGGTTTGTCGATATCAGTGCTGTTTCAGCGATTTCGAGGCAGGGTGTTCAAACATTCGAAATTCGATGAAAATTGAAAATAAATTGAATACGGGGATCGGATTGGTTAACTGGTTGGGAGTTGGGTGAAGTTGGAGTATTAATTCGATTAACGAAGTTCGAAACGTTTCCAGTTAGAAGTTTCTGGGTGTTGTGCTCTAGCTCCAATTTCTCCCCGTAAAGGTGTTCTTCGAGGCAGGTAGAAATCAGGGGCGTGAGAACGCCAGCTGCGATGCTTTTCGATTGTCCAAATTTTGCGTACACCCTGAAAGCCCGATGTTTAGGTATGCAGGTATGCACGTGTTCTCAATTTCGTGACACCTGGAGCCCGCAGTGTCCGAGGTTGGAGCATTCTTGTTGATTTACGACTGGTAAATCGCTATTCAGTAACGCGAAAGGGAATCCTTTGCAGTCCTTCAAATCGAAACTAGAATTTGGACATTATTCGTACCTGGATACCTGGATTGTACAATACCGAGGCAGACTGGGATGCGAATTCTAAATCTAGGAAACAGCGAACAGGTCACGTTTTGATGGTAAACCTTCCAGACGGCTCTTGTTTGCACATTTTTCAGGAATAAAATAAACTGTAAACAAAATTGAATCACACTAGAAATTACAAGTACCATGAAATCTAGTACAAATTCGACTGTACACACAAGTCAACGAAATCTAGATCTAAATCCGGACTGCTGCGCAATAAAATGCTGATTGGTGCTAAAGGGTGTTAATTTCTGTTGCAGAAGCATCGGAACGGTAGAGGAGGGCTCGGTGACCACGAGCGTGACGGTCGCCGAGGTTGCTGATTCGCTAGAGCAACAGCAACCGCAATCGAAGAGCAACGGCGCGATATCTCGCCGTGTTGCTGGTCAGAACGTTGCTCTGAGCAACGGCAACAGCACCAGCAACGTCGGCCGCGTAACGCCGCGTAGCCACATGGAGCAAGAGAAGAGAATGCGGCGAGAAATCGCCAACAGTAACGAACGACGTCGTATGCAAAGTATTAACGCCGGTTTCCAGTCGCTGAGGACGTTGCTGCCGCATCACGAGGGCGAGAAACTGTCTAAGGTAAGTGCCTCGTCGTTCATCCTTCTCCTATCGATTCATTTGCGGAATCACCTGTACTCTGGAGACGAGCAATATTTCATTCGGTTTATTAGTGTCTGTGATGCTCCAATTACTTCTAAATACGTTGCTAGTTAAAGCGTTAACAAGTCTCCAGAAATCAGTGTTCTTTCCTGTACTAATTTCACCAACGAGTGTAGTTTTTCACTTGAAATTTTACTTGTCTTCAGTGTTTCAACCACCTATAATAAAAACGTCTTTGGCATGCGACGATATTCCTGTGACACGAAACACTCGACGAAATGGAACTCTTATGATGTATGACGAACCAATGGGAACACATTTAGGGTTTTTGTTTTGCACCATAAAGGAATACGGAGTCTCTATAAAGACTCGTTCGAAACTGAACGTAGTAGAGTTTCTAGACGCTTGTCTATGAAAAGCATATCTGTAGCGCTTCCTCCAATAAGTTACCTGTGCTGGAGGAAGAATAAATCCTCGGCTTGATCACCATTCTCCTTTCGGCTTCCATCATCGCGTCACTCGATTGACCCTTCGAGTTTGGAGCACCTGTACATAGTCTCCCTGAAGCTTGTAAATAGTTGAGGAATATTTCGAATTCGAAGGGTTGATTTATTCAACGGATGCAGTCATTATCCACTTAGTCACACATTTGCACGTACGGAGAGAACAGGACGTCGCATTTTATTTACGGAATTTCTCTCCAGTAAGATTTCGTAGTATGATTATTTTTATTTTCATTTACAGCATTTTTTTCCTCGATCCGATCGGAAATTTTCATACAATTATATACTTGTGCAAAGTGTGCTGTGCGTACAAAAAGTTATTCTTATGCCGCACTTTTTGCACATGGTAGAACAGTTCGCGATCTGCAAAGATTCGACACCACTTTGCAGCATTGTATTCGCATTTCTCTTTCATTGCTATATGAATTTCAAATTTTCAAGGCGAACCGGTCTGGTTTAATTAGAAATCCACTGTTAAACTTTACCCACGGGTAGCTTTTCGATATATAATTAAATTTAACAATATTTTTTATTTAGAATCGTTTTTAGATAAATATTTCTATAATGTCTGATAATTCGTGAAATAACCTTACCGTTATCGTTTGTTTGTACCTGCGAGATGAAAGAGATCTCGTTTGGGGTACCGTTACGGATCGAATTAATTATTTCATGGTTGCACGTTTTCGCTGCGTGCGGTCACGTTAGTGACCGACGTGGATGTCCTTAACAGGATGTCGCTCCTACTAAGGTTAACACGTGGACCGGAAACGGTAACCTGTTTCTCTTTGGTAAGGTGAATTCGCCAATGAAGCTCAATCGTGGCCGCGCGAACGTACCAGAAATATTACGCAACGACGCCGACGCTCGGCGGCGGCTTTTACGAATTGTCGCGCGGCGTTGTTCGACTAATTTTAGCATGTGAAAGTCGTCGTACGATCCCACGCCGCTAAACTAGACCCACCGATCGGCCAACGTGCGCCTAGTCATGTCGGTGCTTTAATCATTTGTCTCGCCATAGTCCAACCCGTGCGACACTGACCGCTTTAGTTTGCCCTTATTCGGCTCGATCTTCCGACGCTGCTACTATCAGCTGATTACTGTTATTATCCCATTGAAGTCGCGTCAGCGAACATCTTCGCAGACCCATTTTTCTCAAGGCTCTCGCGACTCGTGGTTTCTTCGAGCTGGAAGCGCGACTTTTATCAATTGAGATTAAATAATGCCTTTTCGAGAATCATACTTTCACGTGCTTCGATCACGAAGATTGTGGCTTTGGGTAGCGAGAAGGAAAGATTTAATTGTGTAATTCGTTACAGAGTTCCTGTTGTACTTCCTTGGTGCATCCACCAACTATCACCATTCGATAGTTCCTCGTAAAGTCACGTAACGTGGGAGATACCCGACAGCATCGAAGTGTGGGACACGTGTCCTCATGGATATCCGCCATACGTCAACGCGCAAAATCAGCTGTTGGTTCACAGTGGCAATTACGAGTCACCACGCAGCACTCGAGATTCTTGTTCCGACTGACACACATGCTCGTTGTGTGCTCACCTTTACCACTCTCGTAAACGCACCTTTAGCGGTCAACAATCGTAGAAATTCTTTATGCGTCGTAACCACGGTCGTTACCCTCGATATAAGGTCATTAGTGTGCGTTTTCGCGACCGCTGTTTTTCTCACGAACGATGCAGGTTCTTTTGGCGCGAATCGACGACTTTCACTGATTCCTGGAAAAGATTTCCGCGTGTTAGGTTCAGGGATCCCAGTTGACCACATCTTGCACGACTTAACCTTTGCCTAATTCATTTCCAAGTATCTTTCGTATTCGAAACGAAAAAGTAATCGAATTAGCAGTATCGTGTAAAGTTTCTGCGAAATTCTTCCTCTTTTCGAGTTCCACGAAGAAACTTTTTATCGGTATTGAATTGCATGAACTTGCACTATTTGTGGTGGAAAAACAGTGTTATTTGTAGAGCGATTATTCGCCGGTATCTTGTTATGATAAATAGACTTGTAAAAAGGATGCAAAAAAAGGCAATGATCGGCTAATAAAAGCAATTTACTGCTTTATCAAATTAATGCCAGGTAAATACAACGAAGGCTCGGCACTGTTCTTCCGTGCTGCACCATGCGCTTTATTTTTGTTCCTGAATGTGCGACTCGTTAATAAATGAAGCAGGTAGTCTGTAAAATTTAATTGAAGTTTAATGCCTGCTGTGAACAGGCACGTACTATAATCGTTGGACTCGTTCACGTGCACGTTGCATCGCGGGTGTGCGCGTACTTTCGCAATGCGATATTTCGCGAACCAGTCCTCGGGCCACATGGTTCAATTCCCACGCATTTCTCTTAAGGAGATCGCTCCGTCCCTTTTGTTCTTACGCTTGATCCCCTTCCATCGCTGCTGGTCCTCCTCTCCCGTTTTCTCCCTTTTTTATTCTCCTTTTCCTTGCATTCGGCCTCGCCTGCCTCCGTCTTCAGCTCGGTCCCTTCTTTCTTGACACTCGCCCGACGAAGGCCAACGAATTTTGCGAAGCCCTGGCCCACTAAGAAGCATTCTCCGTCGTACCGCCTCTTTGGTGGCTCCCCTTCGCTGCGCCGCGAATATTAACGAGACCGATCTCCAAATACGAACCATCCCGCTCCTTTTTGCCTCTCTGCTCGTTACAGCATCCACTCAGTGGCCAGGGCGACTTCTTATTAATCGATCACGCGATGCTCGCGGGTAATTTCGATTCTAGGAATGAAAAGGAACTCGAAACAAAAACGAAAACTTCGAAGAAACGCAGTTTACAGAAGCGCTGATAATGCAACTATTTTTTGGCTCGGGTGTGAAACTATTTTGGAGCTGAGAATCTTTAAAAAATTGCACAGTGGAAAATCTGCGAAACAGTAACAGATAAATCATCTTCCTTGGAGATAAATCAATTTCTGAAACGAACTTTACTTTCCAGAACGAACACGCAACGTCCGAGATAAATAATTAGTATTTTCATATTCCAAACCGTGCACCTTTCACGTCGAACGGTGGGAGTTGAATTATCCGTATCGATAACGTTATCGTCGCCAGCACCTAGGGAGGCTACGCGAACCGAGTGCCGTGTCTTTCGTAGCTGCAGCGTATTGACAAAGAAGCAAAAGGAGCGCAAATGAGCACAGACGCCTCGACCCATTTTCATTTAGCGCTCGCCAGACAAAAATAAAAATAAACCGCGCCTCTCTTCGGTGCGCCTTTTAACGAAACTTGGATCGGACCTACTCCGTTGCGTGGGTAGGGGTTGTTTCGCACGCATAATCGTGCTTTTGCCCGGTACGAGATCGTTTTCTGATACTCCACGCGACACTTTTCAACGTCCTTCGAGTCTGTTTAATTAAACATTTCTACTTAACCCATTTGCGTCACACGGAGAAGTGGAAGATTCGTTCTTGTCACCAATATTCTACTTCAATTCCTAACGATGGAAATGAGTTAAATGTGCTCCGTTCCTTTGAAAGATAGTTCGATTCTTCGATAAAGGGTAAAGTTTCTCGTAATGTCTGCGTGATTAATTGCAATAAACTGTTTATATGATCGTCCAGTCGTTATTGTTTATCCTTAATTTCGATCGTTCCGCGCAGCTCGTACATCCGGTTCTTGTAATAATTTTAATTGGTCCCTTCCACGATAACATCGTTCGCTGCTGGTTTCTTACTTGTAATTACACACTCATCGATGAGATTATAATTACACACACGACGAGATATTGAGCAACGACTTGGATCGTGGGTCGCTTTCATTGAGTCAAGGATCACGGATACTATATCGAACAACATTGACGATTGCATTCGTTTCCATGAATTCTTAGCGTCGTTTCTCGAGGTTACGTCGTATCTCTTCGTGTCTGGTGTCCCTCTTCTCTGTGTGGGCTACGCGAGGCTGTGTCCCACGTTATCGTTATTTTTACGCGTGTAGAACCTTCTTCGATCGTGAATATTTTTATTTTTCCGCTTCCTTTTCAGTTGTAGAATTCTGGCTCTTTTTAAGAATTCCTGTTTTGTAAAAATAAGTAAAACGGTTTCATCGATGAAGTTTCTCTTCGCCGCGGTTCTTCCTCTGGATCTTGGCATACGTGCGCGTTTCAGCTCGGTAGGTAAGGACGCGAGTAGCCCAGACATCACGTGCTTTGCCCGGCGGGCTCGCCTTGCTCCCCTTCAGGCCACTTCGTGCCCATGGTAGTACGTACTACCACGAAACACGAAGTGTAATAACCGACTTCGCGCCGCTGCCAACGTCGCGTACTCTAATCTTTTTTTCACCGCTCATTTTTCGCATGTACTCGTACTATTTGTGAATGTCAATGCTTTCGAGCAGTGTTTCTCCGACCAATCCTCCAGATCGTTCTTCAAGTTTGAAATTATTTTTTTGTAGGGCATATTTACGTTTAAAATGAAGAAGGAAGAATACGATATATATTACAGAATCTTTCGTTTCGTTATTCAGTATAGTAGGTACTCTTCTTTCTTTCGAAGATGTAAATCTTCGTGTGAGAAACACTGCTTCGCGTCGCAGCTAATTGAAAAGCCTGCACGTGTTTCTCTTTTTCTCGTTTACGCTGCATATATTTGCAACACAGCATCGAATAACGCGAAACGGCACGTTTTACTGAAAATCCGGTAGTCGACGTCGTTTCCATATTACGTACAGAGCATACGTATTAGGTAGAAACTTAACCGGCTAAGTGGACCACGCGTAAACGCGTCGCAAAAAATTAATCAGATTATTTTGTTTCATTTTATTTTAATTATAAACGAAAGACAGACAGAAACAAAATTTAAATTCGACCTGATGCACCACATGATTCAATAATAATTAAATATCTCACTGATTCTCTATAGCGAATAAAAATTATTCATTACTGGTAACAGTAAATATAAAAAAAATATTAAGTTCCCAACCTTCCTTCGTTTATTTCTTCTAAATATATTTTTCCTCAGATTTCTCAACGCGAGGGCACGGTCGTGAAATATAAATAAAAAGTTATGTAACGTGTATTATTCTCCCATGGCATAGGCAGTACTAAAGTAAACGAAAGACGCTTAGTATATTCTCGATTCAGCGATAGTCGAAATTTGAATTTAAATTAGTTGTTCCAATTACTATTATCAATTGGAGCAAGCAGCAAGTATAATTTACACGAAGGCATTACTCCTAAATTATCGTGCACTTCTCCGTTAAAATTTTTGCTCATATTTGTGGATGGTCGAAGTGGCTCGCTCCAATTGGTTCCTCTCGTAGTTGGTTCCGCTGAACGCAAGGCAAAACGTATGGGCCCCGGAGCATCTGGGTCATTTTGCTCTCCTCTCCGCGTCTCCCTTGCCCATTTCTTCGGACCCTGTTCGTCCCTTTGTCTCGGGCTTCCCTACGGTCCCTCCTTCTGGTTAGGCCGACCGACAAAGGTCTCGGGCCCCGGTTATACCTGCCGTGCACCACGCCGATACAGCCGTTGCTTTCTACAAGGTGTCTCAAGCGGACAGAAGAGAAAGTTGCTGCACGAACCTTCGACGTGAACGAGAGCCGCGAGCGAACCCGACGGATTATTTTGTTTCGTCTTGGATTGAATTTCGTTTCGCAGTTTCTAATTACACGCCGCCTCACGTGCACCGGGGGGAAAAGACTTTTCTTTGTAGAAACGGTTAAAACGTGCCTGGACGCGCCACATAATCGCGCCAAAATAACGCACGAAGATTCGAAACACAACTCCTTCGAATCTTGTATTTTTATTTTAGTCGATTGAAGTCTTATTGCGCTGTTATGCGAGGTCTTTGAATCTTACTTTTTTTATTTTAGTTGTTCGAAGTCTTATTACACCGTTATGTGAGGTGTGCATGTGTCGAGTCTTGCGCTGATAGACTTTCAAGGATAACTTAGCGTTCTCAAGCCTAATCTCGTTCGATAAGTGTGCGCGTTAACTCGTCCAGGATTATCACGCGTAATTAGAGAGTATAGATTCTTCGACTTTCTCGCGAGGCCACTCTTCAGTGAGTACCTATTATCGAAATTCTCTAAAAGGATTTCTTATGCGTGATAAACATAAGTACAAGTTGTCGAGATGAGTCACGGGCACAATATTACCTATTATGCACGAGGTGCTTCAAATAAGAGGCAGTTGTACGGAATAACGTGAAAGACAACAAACACCTGATGGGTTTCAGATGTAGGTTTACCTTGCTGCACACTTCTAAATAATCTTAAAGTAGATCACGGCATAATAGGATAAGAGGCTGTTGTATATGCGCTAGACTCTTATCCAGATTACCTTATGCCATCGATGAACGTATAAAAAAATATTTCATTCTCCAAGCATACCATAAACAGTAATTCTCGAAGCTTCTAAAGAAGATGTCATCTCTCGTGAATCTCCCAAAATGAAATTAGGGAAATCGAGTAGCTGGCCAAATCGCTTCACCAAAACGACTGTGAAAGTTACGGGCATCCTCTCGTTCGGAAGTTGGGTTCCGAATCCTCGCGACTTTGATTAGAGAAAGTTTCTCACGGTGATCTTACCCAGGCGTTTCGTTTATCGCAAACCTAAACGGTTCATTCGTTAGACTTCGTTCCTAGCGCGGCCCCTTTTTAATGTTAAGCGTATTTAGCGCATCACCGACGTCAGAAGCGCACTTTTACAGGGAATATCGCGTCGTTCCCTCGGTTTTTAGTACCCGCGTGAAAACACGTTGCATCGTAACGAAAGTATACTGCGTATTTCTGTGCCTGCGGTGAAGTTATAACGCAGGCCGTTATACGAGACTGCGGCTTCGGATTTCCTTCTGCATTCCTATCCTAGGTGACGAAGCCGCGTGCATATTCCTGCCAAACGACACGCTTCGAAACTACAAGGACGGGAGACACTCGAGAATCGCAATTATATTACAATCGCGGCGTTAATTTATTTACACACAAGACTCGCTCGATCGCGTGTACTGTTAACCACTGTAAACAAGCGACACTAAAGCCAAGAGAGGCTTAACGTGAGAACGATTTATATTTACAAGGGTAACGTACATGGAGCACGTTGGCTGCCAAATTAACACTCGTGAAAATTTCTAAGATTTGACAATTGTGAAAATTAGATAATTTAATGTTTCTCTTAGTATTTAATTTTTTAACCCCGTAAAATTCACAAAATGTCCCCTTTTTGTGTATCGAAGTGTTATTCGTCCATATCACGAAAACATAGGAAAAATTCGTTTAAATATATTCCCAAGTGTATAGTTCAGCTATGGTAATACGTCTCTGGATAATAGTACACGACAGTTACGCCAGAAGAAACATAAATCAGTACCGAATGACGTGTACTCGAGCACGAACTAATTACCGTGCAACCAATTTGACGACAAAGTATACATGCATAATTGGCCGTTAAGTGAAAAAGCACCGACGACAGCGATTACTCCGAATGAAGAATGAGTTCTTCTAAAGGCAACATTGAGGTGAAACTTTTGTCTCGGAAATTTATTCATACGGCTTCGGGATAATTAAGTGCAATTTTCGAAAGAATAAATATGAAATCCGAGGAACATTATCAGGTTCTGGGTTGAGACAGCGTTGGGCAGTCGGCCAGGTTGCCTTTGTCGTTCCCGTATTCGCCTACTCGCGGGTATGGCAGGTAATATCAAATTCTCGTATTCGTGTGCCAGTGAACCGGGCTGCCCGTTAGATTGCATGCTAATAATAACCGGTTTGATAACCGCTGGATGGACGAACGACCGAAGTTTAACGCCTATCAATTTTTCATCTTTGTTATTCCCCCCCCCCCCCCCTTTTTTTTTCGCGCGCAATACCGACGGAGAAACTCGCACGATACGGTTACACGGATTTACACAGACCTTGTGCAAATCATATGTACGCGTATGCATGCATGGAACAAATTGTACGCGTGCAAATCGGCCCCGGGGTTTGTCACGTAACACCACGAGAAATAGTTTGTTCTAGTTATTAAAACCACGCGGAGGAATATCAGTGGAGGCAGGATTACGCGTGAAACGAAAAATTAATATCGATTTATCGCATTAGGAAACGTACACGAGGAAAATTTCGCGTATGCTGTGATTGATTCATTTATAAACGAGTGCATCGTTGTCAAAATGAATTATTAAGTTCGTCGCATGAGCGATTCAATTATTATTGAAATGAATTATATATTAATATTTCAGTTATATATTTCGAATTACCTAGTCATTTATTTCGATAAGAATTTAATAATTCGGTATAATCATTCAGTTTGATAACCGTTAATGATTATTAAAATTTGTAATTAAATTATGTGCTCGTTCGAGTGACTGAAATATTATCAAATTCAGGATACGTTATTCTCGAATTCCTCTAGCTTCTATTCACCTGCGGGGAAAAATAGATGCAGGTCTTTCGACCTGTCCCTAGACACACCTTGCAGTCAAGAGTCATCGCGCGTATTTATAGAACATGACTGGGTGATTGTGGTGCCATTTGTCGGTAACAAGTCACCCTAATGACTCCATTGTGCGTAACGACTGCTACACCTGTATTTTCACGACATTAGGCGCGGAAAGATCTCCCGCGGACTTTCTACACAATTTCAGCGATATCTTGTTTAGATATCCGATCGAGACATTCGAATTACGTGACTTGGAAAACGGATAGTTTACTCGAAACAAAATTTGTGATATTATTGATTACAGGCACTGTGTTTATTTAGTTGCGTAAAAGAACACAAAATTTTCAACCGTGATCGAGCCCAATTTTATCACGATTACTCAACATTCTTTACGCAACGTAGAATCTTGTCTCCCCTGTTCCGCGGCTTTGCAACAAATTTCCCCGCCGGAAATAAAACATCGCGTTTCCCCGTGCAAGAAGAATCCCGTGGCGGCGGTAATCTTCTCGCGGCGTGTTTCTTGTCGGACTTCATTAATTACTTTTAATATGTCCCGTGATTTAATGTCGCCGTCGTTTCTGCCGTTGCCCGCTCGTAAAAGTCGCGAACGTCGAGAGATACGATGGCCGCAATTAATGGATAATGTCATTCCGGTCTTCCTCGTCGTTTTTATCCGTGTTATTCCCTTCCCTGCAATTCCCTTAATTCGCGATGACGAAACAGTACCGGTTATGCCGCGACATGGTGACGTTCGTCGTCGCGCGCTTGTGTTATCGGTTGCAGTAATCCGCGTGGGGAACCCGCGACGTCGATGCACGAAGTGAAGGACACGAAGAAGGCGAAATTGCGATGAAGGAATACGAGTCTCGATTAAAAAGAAAAAAATATGGGTTCGATGGTCAGTTGGAGATTTAACGATAGGGACACGTTAGGAATCTGAATACGATTTCGAGTACAAAGTAACCTCTATTTCGACGAATAACGTCATTGGATCATCGGATTCATAGTAATTATTATCATTGTTATTCCGCGGTTCGACGTAGCTCCACTCCACGCATAAATTAAACGCGTAACAGTTTTTCTCGCGCTCTGGTTAATCAAGAATCGAGTTGTTTTGATTGATTGGGCCAGGCTGTTACATAAAGAAATCCCCTGTCCGAGTGGCGAATAAATTATATATACTGCGCTGCGTAATGCAAATTAATATGTAACGCATAAATAACGCGATACATCCGCGACACCGTGACGCACGAGGTGATAGACGCGAGGAAAGAGATAAAGGGAAGCGAGCCTCGGTGGAAACGTCCAGGATGATTGTCCACTGTCGATATAAATTACTGGTGTAGCTTAGCGAGGGAAATGAATACCGAAATAGCACTCGAGATGAATGCTAGTCGCCACAGTGTCGTATAGATGACTAGCAGGCTCCGTCGATGCATCATTTCGAGCCTGCGACGTCGTTCAGGTACGGTTGACTCCAAACGAATCTCGTTCAATCATCGATAGAGTAGGAATGTTTGAAGAGCTTGGCGAACGCGATAGACGAAACGACGAAGCATTTGTCACTCTTTAATTTGCACAGTGTCATCCATGAACCAGTGGACAGTCGCTTGAAAAATTTATTTAATATATTTCCACGACTCTGCTTAATGTTAGCCTTCGAAAAAGCTGCCGCAGTGAAAGCTGATACCGCTTGGACTGCGCTCCGTAACACGCGAGTTTTCTTTTTCGCATATTTCCGAAGTCGCCGCACCGTTTTGAAACACTCGCGACAAGAAAAGGTAGCTATTGCGCGTCGTTTTCTTACGCTTCCCCACGAGGAGGCAAAATTGAATACGAAGCCGGAGGTCCATTATTTTTCCCTTGTTTTTACCATCCTCTTATTTCCAAGCTACAAACGAACAATAGAAAGAACCAACGGAAAGGAGCAGGCTTCCCTGCATAAGAATACAAACGATCCTTAGTTCTTTTTCTTCTTATTGCATCCTCCTGTTAATTTACAATTTATTTATTCTGAAAACAAACGTTCGATATGACCTGCTTGAAAAGTAAAACGAAAGTGTACTTTTGAAAAAAGATAGCAAAGACGTGCGACGTGCACGTCGATTCAGAAACTATGTAGTCACGTGTGCCTGGGTAAGGTGAACGTTTCCCCAACTGTGTCACCAAGAGCTGTTTCCAGCGGTCGCCATTCTCAAAGTACAGTACTCGCGGATAGACGACAGAGCGAGACACGAAACGAAGGTAAAAAAAGGACGGTCGCTCTACATGCCTTCACTTGGAATAAACGAGTGTACGTAATACGGTGTCATTATCGTTGCACGCGACGAGACTTGGCGCCACGTCGAAGTCCTGTTCCTTTCGTGTTGCCACTCGTACCAGTACGTATCGTTGTATAGTGAAATATAGTTATCGCCGCGAGTATTCTCATGTATTTATGCATGTCACCCTGGCCTAACGCAGCGTTCCTCGCCAGGAACTCTTCCACATGCGCATTCGCGATTTGTATCGCTGCGGGCATGTCCTAATGGTCATTGCACGTTTCAGCGAAAAGGAAAAATTCAGTGGACCAACGATGCGTCGAACAAATCGATCGCCCGTTCTCTTGCCGCGCTGTTTCTTTTATCGCTGCTTATGTTATATAAAAATCTTTACGTAACGCCGCGGACTTAGCATGGACGTTTCGTCAGCATTCCAATTAAAAGTTGATGATGCCTAAAGCAAACTTCGGTGAACTGTTTGACACTAGTTTCGCGCGGGTAATTGAATCGTTAGGTGTTATTTCACGTAATAAGAGAATTAAGGACAATACCAAGTCTATATAAATAAAAATTTGAATACTCGTTCGTTCGAACTCTTCGATCTTTGAAATTGAACATATTAGAATTGCGTGCTTCCTCTCTTTTCTTCCTTTTCAATTTAACCAGACTGACCCTCAGCAAGTATAAAATTGGTCAAGGGCGATACACGAATTGATTTACATAACAAGCGTTCAGCATGCTTGGATAAACCCCTTCGAATAAACAAATAATTTCCGATGCAGAATATGGTAGGATATTACATAAATATGTCTGGAGATGTCTATTATTTTTATGTAACTCCGAGGCTTCCTTCGTTTTAATTTAATTAGCAAGGTTGCAATTGTGAAAGGATTTCCAGTACAATCCTATCGACGAATCTTCACCTTTCATCCTTGAATTATTTTATTTAGAACACAAAGGGCGAACATACCGACGTTGCTTTCATTTCATCGAATACTTTGTTTCCATTTGCATTATGTAAAGGTTAATAGAAAACACATGACGTCGCAACAACGTAACCATCTCGATGATTAAAGTCGGTTAAGCATACCCCTTGCGGGATAATCGATTTTATCGTGTACAGTTGGTTGTCACGTTTCACGTGGACGATAGATGACCCACGGAGTTACTCGTTTCTCTTGATTAGTCAGCTACAATTTTCATTTCTTACTCGGATGCGCCGTAACGGCGCCCTTGTATATGCTTAATCATTTAAATGGCTCGAATAACCGTAACTCAAGGTCTCGCTGAATTGTTTTACTTATAGTCATAAATACGTCCGCGTGCGAGCAAAGGTGTGAAACGCAATTCGAAACAATATCCGCGGCGATAGGAGTAATTGTCGTCTTATTAAATAGTTATGCAAGATTTACGATAGGACGGAGTGGAAAATGAAAACGTTTACGCGTCGACGTTATTACATATCGGCGGATCTACGTTATTTCCCGGGACGGCGTAACCTTTAACCTCGATAGACTTTTAACAACCTTAGCGCGCAGCTGATCGATTTCGGGGTTCAAACTGCGAGTTTTCCACGGTTAGGAATTTCGATTGGGACCAGTTTTACGATCGAGGCAGGAAATATTGGTCGTACAAGGTCACTGTCCCCGGAATATCGTTCGAGCACCTCGACGCTCCATCTCCCGCCTCTTCGTTCCGCGTGCTGCGTTTGATAGACGCAAACCTGCGGGCACGTGCTGTCCGTCTCTCGAATAGGCATGTTGGCATGATGTGAAAGTGGGGGTCATGCTTAGCATGATTCACGGCCAGGGGAGTGACCTTGCACGGCCAGTATCTTCTGCGTCGAAAGTAGAGACACTTAACAGGCTGGGAGCGATTTGTGAAACTAAACGGAAGAAACGTGCTACGAACGCTGACTCGTTGACCTTGCACGACGAGTTAACTCGTCGTCGTTACTTTTCATGTTTCATTGATGCCTTGTTTACTCGTCCAACTATTCCACTCTTCATTCGTTTAACCTTTTAACCTGTAGAGAGTGCGATACTGTGAGACTCGCGGTGCAGAATTTGAATCGAACTTGTGAAACACGATTCAGAAGGTTCTCGAGGCATTTTATACTCGATTTACATGGAACAGAATAATTATTGGCTGGATACCAGCAATCTCTTTCTTTCTAAAAGTTTTCAACCCCCATTTCCGAAGTTACCTTTTCAAAACAAAGAATGTTTACTGTTGCGTCGTCCTAGCCATTAGATTTCGAAAAAAGATCGGGCAGGATCGCGGTGACAAAGAGAAGCCGCAGAAGACAAAGGCAGCGACCGCAAACGCGAGTTATTGGCCTGTTTACCTCGTTGTCCGCGAAATTATCCACTCGTTCAAATAGTCTCGCGGGGTAACGCGGCCAAACGAAGGCCGCGCTTAAACGCCGGAAGCTGGCCAAGTTCTCACCTAGGCAAATGTTTCGACCAGCGAACGGAATATGATTCTCCATCTATCGGTTGCAAATTAAATAAGCACTAGTGACGTCAAGTGCACGAGTGAAACACAACTAAAATCTCCTCGTGGAAAATGATGTATTTAAGCCACGAGAGCGTGTGAAAACGAATGGACGATGGGAAAACGTGCGAAGGGGTGAGGAATGTAATTTCTGTCGCCGCCTAACGAGACATGTCGAGGGGTGGAAGAAGGAGGACGGTAAAAAGAAAACACACGAGGTAGGCGATACTCCCGATCCATTTGACCGAGTTTTTCTTACGTCGTTTGCCTTTTTGCCCGATCTCCCATTCGCGGCACGAACCCGCGTCGCGAGATCGTTGACCGAATGACACGATGAGCCGCACGAGCCGACGTTGTTAGGCGTGGAAACAACTGACTTGGTGTTATCGCGGCACGTGGGACAGTGGATCTTATCGGATGCACATCCGCTCTATGCACGTGCGTTTATCGGGCTGCGTTACGATAAAAATTTACGCCGCGTCTACAACAATATTTATCGCGAGTACCTATGGGAATTTGCTCGAAAACTCCAGTGGCTAATTTAACCCTTAACAGGCAATGTGGGGTCCTCTTGTTTTAGCTACACTATGGCAGAGATTCTGTAGAAATTCGTGGCACTAGTTTTAGGTAAAAGAATTCATAACTCTTGATAGGAAAGTGGTATTTCAAAAAATCTGACTGCAAAATAAAGTTCAACGCCTATATTTTCAAAGAAAATTAATATGCCGTAGATATCTTGACGATGTTTGTTTAAGAAGGGGTCTGAAAAGCACGCGAAAGCACGACAGACGGCATGTTGACTGTTAAGGGTTAAGTCACACGGTGGAATGTGTGTTAATTGTCGAAGGTGACGTTGGACATTCTCCTGCGATCGTTGGAGACTCGTATATAAAGACTCGAAAAAAAAAAAAGGAGGTCGGGTTGAACGATCGCGGACTTATTCGCTTGGCAAACGTGACGGAGGGCGTAATGAACTGGTCCGGTTCGTTGTTGACAAACACTCTGTTTACAAATAGCGAGGGCGCACTGTTTGCCGCGCACGTTTGCGACTCGATGACGAAAATAATTACTCAGTCTCCGTTCCCGATGCCAAGGGTTATGAAGTTTCGGAGCTCTCGTGCCTCTTACGTAAAGCGAGGAAACGTAGGAGATCGCGCTTGCTGGGATGTTATTTACGCAGTAGTAGTTGTGTTGTACTTTGTGCAAAACTGGCAGCTCACTTTCTGGGCGTTCACACATAATTCAGAGTTTTCGACTTTATTTGACTTCAATTTGGATAACTTTTTCTTGTAGGATGAAAATAAGCTGCTGGGTGGTTGCATTGAAAAACAAGAGCGTAGAATAAAAATGATTTCAGTCGAAGCATTTGCATTACAAATTTTCGAGCAGTAGTAAACGCGCACCGTTGACTTCGATTAACCGTAGACTATCGCCAAGACGAAGTAAAGAGGACACGCCATTAACCCATTAGCATGAGCAGTCGTTTGAAAGATGGTCTCAGCGAAGAACGCAAAGATTAAAGAAGACTATTAACCCATTCACGTCATCATTCGCGTGACAGATGGTCGTGATATTATTATTTCTTAATTATTTTTACCCCTTTGTTAAGAAATAACGGAGCGTACGGCGCGTCTTTTCGTAGGCAATGAATCACCCTGTCCGTATAATCGATCATATGTGTTGAAAATAAATTAGTATAATTTGTAGCATGTCTGGGTATTAATACATCGAGCGTTGCGTCATTTATACATGAATAACAATGTTCCTCGGTGGTCCACGTCATTCACATTTGAATGGCGGGTATTATTAGCTAAGAGTACAAGTAAAATGGAGGTTTCTGTTGGTGAACGCGAACCTGTTTCCTGGTTCGAAGTTGTACGAATCTCTGTTTAATCTCTGAGCTGAGAAACTGTAGAGACACTTTTGTTCCGAATGATTTTTTTCTTCGAGAATCCCAGGAGAATCATTCGACTCCGATACGTACAGGATCGCGACGCATAAAACGTATATTTCGACAGAAAATGGAGTCCTTCCTTGGTGTTGGTTCAAGTCGACGCGATGTCGCGAAGTCGCTGGGGAAGGTAAAGAAAGGATAACCGAGTAAATATTGGAATAGCATTCTTTTATCGGAATGTAATTCGTTTCGATCTCCTCACGGGCATTGCTCGCATTGCTCCGCCTGTCCCTCGATATAACGCTGCGGCCGCACCGCAAGGAATTCGCGGTTCGATCGATAGATCGATCATCCATTCCACGCACTCGAGCCGCATTTACGTGCGCCGAATTTCGCAGTACGAGCATGCATACATGTACATATTACTATATCACAGCTTACCGTGCGTATCTGTCCCTCGATATAAGCACTCTCGCTTTACGTAATCTCGTTTTACGCGCCCTGTATTATTAATCGAGACCCTTTAATAGAAATAGACCCTCGACTGACAGTAGAATATTTTTAATGCTCCTCCTCGATGGAAAAAGAATCGTTAAAAATAGGAACTGTTCGAAGTACAAGGGGAACCTTTCGGCATTTTTTTTTTTTAGAATGGTCTTCGAGCCAAGTATAAATTCTTGATAACGATTGCGTCGAAATACGATAGGAAGAGTCTCTCGGAAATTACCATCTAACGTGATGAAATTCAGTGGTTTCAGAGCATACTATTTCCTACGTTATAATTACACGTTTTACGTGCGCCTCGCGCGGTCTCATTTTTCTACATTTAAAAAAATTATTCCGCGTGCTGCCTCTGTCGTTAAATGCCCGTGTTTCCTAATTAAAGAGAATCGGTTCGCGTCTCGTAATTGAATAAAATTAGTCGGCGGTACCTCGCGCGAGACGACAGCATTTTTAATTTGTCAAGGAGATCGTGAAATCGGGGCGTAATCGTTTGAAATATCGCTCCCGTTAAGAGGTGGCTATCGCGCGCGGTGGCGTTTGTTTCTTTACGTCCGACAATAATCGATTCCTTTTGATTTATGGTGATTGGTTATTTCTTACCGGCCCCTCGAGTACCTTGTAGCCGCGGTGCAAGATCGGTACTTACAAGTTTACGGTTCGCAGAAACGGAACATTCGATTCAATCGCTCCGCTGTAAATTCCTCGCTAGTCCGTCGACTTGGAGCCTCCACCACTTGGCGAGCCCTCTTCAAACGTACGAAAGGTTTCCCAAAAGGAACTCGTACGGTTTGTTTCTTTAGATGAAACACTAATGGTATTCGATTTTCATGCAAATTTGTCGGCATGCCTGAAGTTGACAGTTTCATAGTCCCTAATCAATTAAACTAATAGTTTGAGAACTATCTCGCGAATTTCACGAATAAAAACACGAATAAGTCGCTTCCACTGGTTCACAGCGGTATCGGGCTACGGATAGTTGCACAGCGCAAATATTCTAATCTAATGCCGGCGCGTCCGTTTACGCCCTTTGCAGGGAAAGGGTTAACCTCATTGCGGGTTCTGCTTTGGGGAGAGAGAGGGTTCGCCGCGGCAACTGACGTAGAGAAATTGCATAACATTATTAATTGTAATTAACGTTGGGTTGCATGCTCACGCAATGGCAAGCTGATTACGAGCGATAAATAGTGTTCGCGCGTGCATGCTCGCGAATCTACACGCAACGTAATGCCTCGTGTGTTGTACACCGAAGGTTGCCACTCGCGATTTTAGCGAAGTCCTCGACCGTGCCATTATAAATTTCAGGATTAGACCGCTCTCCGAGCCTGGGAAGAAATTTACGCGCGTGGGGCAAAAAGATAGCGATGCGTCGGCCACAATTAGAGGGAAATTGGATGTACCGACGTGCGATAAATACCACGGTGCCTTGGAATCATAAATAATATCAGAAGTTAATCTGGTCTCTTGAAAAACGAACTTCTTGCTCGTTGCTCGCGGCTACGAATAACGAATATACGCAAGTGAAATCGCGCGGAGAATTAAAATGGTCGAGTTGCAGAAAGTTACGTGAATTAAGAATGATAGGATAGGTAACATCGAAGCATAAATGTAGTCTAAACACATGGTAGGGTAATTTTCGCTCGCAGTGCAACAGATTACAGAGAGTAGACGCTCGTTTAACGTGTTCGCGAATGGATTTATAATCTGCGGCGCGATGGAGGCACGTTCGTAGCCATCGCTTGTGTTGCGATTGCATAAATCCAGCGCATAGGCATGAAGCGTAGTAAGTAATAGATATAGTACTACGCCGTAGCGTACTATGAGTGGCCACTAAATGGAAACTTGAATGAAGCTCGTTGCAACTGTTTCTGCGATTCTAAGCACGGATAAGGAAATGCGCTGATTACGTGAACGGGAAGAAGGAGAAAAAAGGTGGTGTTATTATGTGACGTTACGTGCGTGGTGTACGTCTTATCCTAATCTGCCGAACCGGCAAGCATACGCTGATAACATCTTGGCTACCGTGTTGCGTGTGTTTGTGCGGCTCGGTTAGTGGCTCCGTAACGATGAATGAAACGCTTTCAGCTGGCTCTGCGGCGCGCAGATGGACGTTATTTTCTTCGAATAATAGATAACGAATGAGATCAATGGTTATTCGTGGCGTTCGTTCGATAGGAACGATTCGTGCTGGTAACCGTTCTATAATTAAAATTCTAATTTTTGTTTAACGAGTAACGAAAGACGAGACGATATTTTTCTACGTTTTTTTTTTTTTTTTTACTTTCTTTTATACCGGGATAATGGATTGTTTCGTAATGTAATCCTCAGACCTTACCTCAAAGAGTCAAGGCCCCTTTCGAAGTTGCGAAAAGGAAATTACTTCTTCTATTTGAAGTTGTTAGACCGCCTCGGGCAATCGAGCTCTTTCGCAATCGAAATTTCAACGTTTTCGACTACCAATACGTTACGGATCGCGATAATATTGCTGCGAGACATCGGTCGATTTCAGTCCTTTACGGCTGCTGCCTGGTATCGCATTTTCAAACCAGCTTTCTCTCGGATCAGGTTTGAACCCGAGAATGGAAGGCACGTTCTCACGATGACGTACGCGGTCGCCCCGACTTTTTAGTTTGTTCGTTAAGAAACAGACAGCCGTCATCTTGGCTTTCCCTCCATCCCGCGAAAATCTTGAGAAATTCAGATTTTCGTAGTCGAACGTGTTGGTAAAAAGAATCGTCCCTACTAGATTCTGGAGGAGATAATTGCAACGCAAAGCAGATCCAAAACAAACTATTATATATACAAATGGAGCGGTTGGTTTCGATGAAAATTGCAGGATTTTATTATTATTCCTCGAGATGTACAGATTCTGTAAACATATTTATAGAGATGTTTACGCGTCTTGTTCAAGATTGTTATTCTTTAAAAAGAAATATCGCAAGTTTACCCGCACATCGTCAATTAATCGTGCCATTAGAAGAGTTCATCTACCCAGGTATTCGTAATTGCAGAAAGTAGAAATTGAACAGTTTCGCGGACGAACTGGTTAAGGTGTCCGACAAGCATCGCACGCGTTACAGTTATATAAATACTTGTCGATAGTATTGATCGTTTGATTTAGAGCGACGTAAAGAGGACATATGCGAACACGGAAACTACATTTTCGTTGATTGGTTTGCTTTCCTATCGACGAAAGTTCGAATCTTTTCTATTCCGGGTAAGAGAACGAGGTTAACGAGACAGGAAATAATTTGTGTAATATTTGTGTTCTCCTTATTCGGCGTAATTGTACCAGGGGAACTTGTCACGAACCTGTCGATATGGACTGATCGATTTTCAGAAAGTCACCGTGACCGACAAAACTCAAACTCGCGTTTGAGTTTCAACTCCACGTTGCGTTTGTTACAATGGTTCACGAAAGCGTTAGGTTTAGACTTAGAATCAAATTCGCGTCGTAACGAAACGAGGGCATTGGGAATAAAGGTTGCACGGGCTACGTCATCGCATGCAAAACAGTCGGATACGTGTGTGTCCGGATTGGAAATGTTCTTTTCATGGAGAGTGTCTCTATGTTTCTGTACACGACATTCCACTGGTCGTGGGCGGGTCCCGCGGCTCTGTGTTTCGCGAATATTATACCATTACGTTCTCCCAGGCCATTAGGCTCGCCGCGAAAGAATGCCGAAGGGAACTCGTTGTTGCCTGCGGAATGTTGGTTATTGATTTTACAACCACCGTTATCGGAATCAGATGCAGTTGTTGCACGCTCGCGTTCCGCACGCACCGCGCGAATGTGGATCACGCGGTGAAAACATTCATTTCCCATGCCGTCGCGACACTGGACAAATTGAAAATACGACTAACTCTCCCGTTGCGCAAACATTTTTAGTTGCCACGGTAATTTTCATTCCGCTACGTATTTATCAATCGTTGGCATTCCAGTGTGGTTCTTTTGGGTTCCTCGGCTTCAGAAATTTGTTTGGCATACAGAACAACTTGGGAAGCATACCAAACAAATTATTCCAACACACCGCGTCACTAAGATACTCCATTCTCTTGTATTCAGACATGTTTGAAATCTTCCTGACAAAAGCAAAATCTTCCTCCCCTTTTGGAAAAGCCTTTATCAAAGAACGACAACGTCACGAATCGTTAATAAAGCGTTCGCGAGCGCCCAAGTTTCCATTGATTGCAGTTTGGTGTTGCAGCGATCGTGTGTACGTTTCCTCGGACGCAACCGTCCGTGCTAATTCTTTCTTGCGTCGAGGGAATTTCCGATTACGTACTTCATTTCGCCGCGGCGGTTAAAAGACGATAAAATTGGATTATAATGTATGGGCGAGAACGGAATGCGCGTTCGCGGCGCGATAAATGCCCGGTTGTGATTGTACAGTCACTCACCCTCGTTTATTGCGGTTCGTATCGGTGCAGTCGTACAGAGTCCACGGCAATAACATCAACAACAGCAGCTATCGTAGCGAAAATAGGGTCAAGTACAAGTTTTACGAGCTAGCCCGCGGACAAGTCTGCGCGGCCAGGACTGAATTAAGATTTTATCGAGCCTTGAGCTACGCTATGAGCCGCCCAGTAATGATTTTCAAAGGGAAAGGGAAGGTGAAAATAAACTGAATTTGTTGCGATTAATACCTACGCTTACTTGAAATCAGATTGTATTTAATAGAAAACACGATTTGTTTTTGCGAGGCTGTTTATTTGTATAGAGCAAGTGGATGTTTCTTCTCGATTGTTATGTACTATTATGTTTTCCGACCGATTGTAATTCGGAAGAAAACCGAGGAAAAAAGTTACTACACACTGTTCCATATTCAGACTTGCGCTTCATTCATAAATGATGAATGAAAATGTTGTATTCATTCATGAACTAGCTTCTGCTCGAGTGTTTACGCAACTCAGTGTCTATTTAAACGAATCTTTTAGCAAATATAATTTTCTAGTTCACGCAGGTTTAACTTTGACCTAGGTAGGTACTAAGTTCATGGTTTTATCCAGACCTGGTTAAAGAGCGTTTCCAAAGGAATTATCGTTGGATCGAGCGAGCCGAAAATCGATTAGACCGTTTCGTTCCCTTTTTTATTCTTGTAACGAAAACGGAAGGTTTCGTTCGGGTCTCGATTGTATTTCATCGAACCGTTTAACCGAACGCGACGAGCCGTTCGTTGTAGTAATTAAAAGATCAGTTATCTGGACGGTCGACTGGTTGTCGCGCCGAACATGTTTTCTGCGCTCCAAGAACAATTTCACCAGAAAAATGCAATTTGTTTTGCTTGATTGTGGCCCAGACTGTTCTCTGCGGCGAGGTGGCCTCGATTCCCGCCAAATATCGAGACACGGCTGATAAGAACCTCGGTGACAATCCTACCATTTATTCGGTCATTCGCGAAAGATTGAGAGAGTTTCTAATTTAATTTAGTTAAGAGGTCATCGAAGGACGTCTCGAGAAACGCGATGGAAATTTTTACGAGCCTCGTTTCGCAAGCGTACCAACGTTTTCACGGAGACGATCGGTTGACCGCAGAATCTAAGTTCTCGGATGTCTCGAGTGTCCGCAACATTAGCGGCGCAGTAGTCTCGTGTTTCGCGAGACGTGAAAAAATGCGATTAAAATTTCGCCGTTACGTTAAGATGGCCAAGCAAATACTGCTCGTTTCAAAGCACTCCTTGTATCAAACCACAGCAATTTCCGTTCCTTCGAGACGAATTTAAGAAAAATATGAACGCTGCAAAAGTAAGTGGTTGGAGTAAAGAAATAGTCAACATTGGGGTAGTCGCGCTTCTACGCACGTGCATCTTTCATCGTAGCGTATCACTGGCATTTAAACGACGAAGGCGGGAAATAAACGCGAGACAAAGAGAGATTATGCGGAGCGAATAGGGATGCGATAGGAGGACTACGAGAGCGTAGAAGATGAGAATCGTTCCTCTAATATTCTTTCTATCTCCCAACAGTACCAAGATTGACTTTGAAAGAAAACAAAGCTTCCTGACCAAAATTCTGGCTCCATAGACCCCAGGGTGATCCCAGGGTGGAAAAAATGCAGTCGTATCGCGAAAAACGCGATGAACGATGCGCCAACGACGAGAATAATGCTAAGAGCAGACAGTGTTGCAGTTGCGTGGCGCGTATACGGTTTCAGATCGACGGATAGACGAATGAGAAAGGACGGGACTGACAAACGGATAAACGGACAAACGGACGAACCGACTGGCGGGAGTGGAGTACAGACGCCACATAGCCAGACAGTGAGTGCCGTGCTATTTTCAGGCTGCAGTCGTCTACCACGTTGGCAACCTAACCTTACTTAATCCCAACCTCAACCTTACCAGACGGATCCCCTCCACCCTCTATCAGAGTTATTCTCGTCTCTGTTCTTCGCGCTGTATTTCTGCTGTGTCTCGGTTTCAGCTGTTCTCAGTTTCTCTTCCTCTGTCACCTCGACTGGCCACCTTTCTCTCTCCCTCTCTCCTCTCTCTGACCGTTCAATGTTGCACGAGCCCTTCTCCAGGCGTTTGCTGCGTTTCCGTTGGAGATTATCGAGTATCGCTGATAACCACGCTCGTCTCGCGAATCGAATTATAAAGGATGAATCACGTTACTCGATCGCGCGGATTGTTCTCGTTATTGAGTAATGAACGGTGGAGGGCACTCTTGTTCTCTTACTTTTGAGATTAGTATTTTCAGCTCCTCGCTAAGGTCTCGCCCGATTTCTGGGTGGCGTGATAACCAACGCGTTAATTATCCAATTTTCACTTCGCCAGCAAAATAGAATTCCCTCTGTACAATATAACTGATTACACGGAAAAGAATGTTTATCTAAACACAGGGTTTCTGGAATTGGTTCGCACAATCGAGGTTCCCACTGTGCACGCTTAATCGTTTGCGGTCCAAGCGTGCCTGACAGGTACAATGCCTGGCAGTGTCACGCATTGTATTTCAAGCACACCTGCGAGGCACGTTTGGATTAACATTTGCTAACCGTAAATTAACCGTGAATTGCCGTATCTGATAAGAACTGTTAGGATTTATCGTGGAATTGTCTTGTATCTTCTGGAATAGCCTGGGTCCAAATTGACCCATCCTCGATGAACAGTCCACTCACGATGACACCGCGAATAAAATTACTGGAAATGAGCGGGACCCGATGGCCCTGTCAAGCAAGATGCACCGAATTGATACGCACAGCTGGTCCGAATTGCCAGTCGTCGACCATAATCGACACGTCCTGCGTTTGGGCAGCTGTTGTCGATTATGCTAGCGATGGAACTGGCGAGCTTCGTGATCGATGCGCTCCAAAAATTAGAAAATTTTCAGGAACGAGCAAACTTTGATTTCTACACATTTTTAATAATCTAGTTGGTCAATGACACTCGATGTTTGGTCGCGTCGCTTCTGGCGAAAAGTTCAAAGACTGTCGGGAGCGTCTTACACTCGTCGAGGCCGCGAGTTTGCGGTGATTACCATTACGATCACCGGCGAACCGTGATGTTATTCCACCCTTCGGACGTCGTAAAAGTAAATTGGGTTGCGGGAGACATAAAAATAAATGGGATCGATGTCGGCTGCGAAAAATTTTGCATAATTGCGCTCGTCCCGGAAATCGCGGGAGAAATCGTTCGGCTTCGCATGGCATCGGATAGGATAGGGAAGTTCGACTGTTCGCCCATGGATACAGGGAATAAGATCCCTGCACAACCTTGTTTTTTTGCAGCTGCGTGGAACAGCAGGAATTACCAGGAAGGAAACTCGTGCGATGGAACTCGTGGATGGAAAAAAAAAAATGGATAGGGCCTGTTGTTATCTTCTCCTGAAACCGTTTAAGTCGTTGACAAAATGCACAAGATTTAGACAGAATGGAGAGTCAAGTTAAATTGCAACGAGCAATAATATTATATAATACAGTATAATACAGCGTAATATAACATAGTACAGCGCCAAAGGGTTTATTTATTTGTTTTTCGTGCCTCGATCGAAGACACCCGTGAATGGGGCGTTTGTTTTACAAATTGATTAGGAAACAGTCGGCTGCCACGAATTAGCGATTCGCGGAAAGGTATACGTTACAGTTATCGATTGCGAAGTCAATGATCGTGCTGGAGTGTAACACTTAAAAGCCCGTATATACGGAGAAACTGTCGTTGTGCAAACTTCGACGATAGAAAGTTCCCATCAAAAATTCATAGCGTGTATGCTTCGGAAAGTAACCGCGTTAGAGATTTTAACATTTCATTCAACGAGCTGAACCACGTTCGAGAGCTTATGTATTCGGTTATTGTTGGACAATATGCATATCAACGTAAGGATTGCTCGTTAAAGAGTACGTACTTACGATGAGAATCAATGCTAACGTAAAATAGAATCACTTTCGTCGCTCAAAATTCAAAGTTCCGAGCTATAAATATCGAGTAAATTACCATCGTAGCTAAACATAATATTTTTTTACCCTCCTTCTATAGAGTGTCGCAAAAAACCTCACGAAAAAATCACTTCACTGCCCAAACGTCGCGCCATAAAAATCGCACGGTATTCGAATAAATTTCAATACCTGTAAAAGAACGTTTCTCGAGGAGCGTTCTGTAAATAGGACACCCGTGCTTAATGGGTTAAGGAATGGGGAGGTGGGGCTCCTATGCTCACGGGACTCCAGAGAGGAGAAAGAGAAAGATCACGGGGAGAGAACCGCTGGCCCATTGGCCAGAAATGTTGCACCAAAAACCAGTTTTGCAAAACTGCACCGGCAACCTCGTTATCTGAACTCGAGCACGACGCGACGGTTTCGTCCCTCACTTCCAGCTAGAGATCGGCCAACCGGTTTCGTTCATGCACGCCTCCTTGGTATTTTAACGTCTTCTGCTCCTTTCATCCCCCCCCTTACACCATTTCCCTGCGCTTGTAACATTTCCTCGGGACCGTCGTAATGCCCGTATTAAATTCCGCTAAACTCGTATAAAATATTCTAATGGCTGACACCGAGTGCGCCCGCTCCTCCAGAGTGATAAACTTGGATTCATGGGCTGCGCTCGCTCGATCATGGGTGGTTCCTCGATCCCTGCTACGAGGATCGCACGTATCTTCGCGATATGGATTTGGATCCTGTTTGTCAACGCTGGTGTAGGATTTTATTAGACAATTGCAGTAGATAAACTAAAGTAATATTAAAATAACACCTTCGTTGTCGATCGCACACTCGGTTTGATCTTTTCGCTTTGCTCGCCGATTTAAAACTAAAGCTCCGGCATTCGTACACTCCTGAAATTCCATACTTATAAATTCTTTAGAAGACACTCTCTGCATAATCTTCATCTCGCAACCTGACTTTTAAAATTCCTTCTAATGTAACGGAATGATTTTTCCAGCTTGTTGAAATATTTTCGAACGGGCTGCTTAATGGGTTAATTTCGTGGTGCATCGAACGAAACGCGATGCAACGAGTCGAAGGGGGAGGGGGATAGGATGGAACGGTGCAGTCGGCGGTTTCTACTTATCGCGTTATATCTCGTTGGGTGCCGTTGCGGTTGCATTTGCGGCATGCTTCAGCTTTTTATACGGCCTTGAACGCGGCCAAGCGATCAGAACCAGGACGACTTCGTCCTGTCCCGAGATACCCCAGCTGTCTCTCGATCGTTTAATCTTATTTTCTCTCCTGCTGGATAACTCGACGTTCACGTGCATGCTGCGCGTTAAAAACGCGACCGCCTCTCGCCGTGCATTTTTCATGGCTCGAATAATTAACTCTCAGTCGCGATAGACATTTGTACGAATTTGTAAAAAAATTCTAGGAGGCGCAAATGTTTGTTTCGAGACAATTTGTCGAGAATCCTCTTCAAATTTATGTACTTTCTTCTTGAACAAAAGATACATTAAATTTTCGATGAACTAACTCGATACCACTGCAGACAAAAGAATTGTTTCGAATAATTACTTCCACACAGGTGCAAGTTTTTTTTTTTTTTTAAAGATAATTTCTGTTTTTTTTTCGCGAATAGCGTAACGTAAAAGGTGTGCACACTCGCCTGCGTTTGTTGCACGAACCGCCATTGGGCGTGGTGAAATGTTTAATTGCAACGACAGCTCTATCCTTTTAAACTGAGAATCACGAAGCAGGATATAATTAGGCGAGTGGCTTGTCCGGGCACTTTTACAACCGTTGAAGAAACTGATTTCGTGATACAACAGGATTAATGTATATTCAACGCCATGGAATCTTCCTTTAATTTCTTTCTTCCTTTAATCCTGTTCCGTTATTAGGCTTTTTCCATACGGTTAATCACGATCCTTATCAGTCGTGCAACGTAAAATGCGCGAGCGTAGATTCTTGTCGATTGTTTTAACCTTCTTTCTCTATTCATTATTAAACGAAAATCTTGCTTTATTCATTGTCAAATATTTTACTATAATTGCACGTGAAGTCTACCAGACGCCTGTCCCTCGAATCTTAAAATGAAACATTCACTCCGAAAGTAGCCCTAAGCATCTCAGCAGGCGCTTCCTGTTCATGCATTTTTTACCACCTTCCGCTAATTACTAGCATTCCATCCAGTGAAAGCACGGCTAATAGTCGATAAATACATTCCTGTTATCCAATCACGTGTCTTAGAAAGGCTCCCAGCAGGTTTCATAAAAGTGCATTCCTAAAAGTCACACCACCAAGGAGACTTGGTTCTCATTTAACCACCTAAAAATAAACTTAAAGAAGCGATGTTGTTTGGACAGGCTAAACGACAACCAAGGCTTCCTCGATGGTGTTGTGATTTGTAGGAATAATTATAATCATTATAATCATTTCGTCGGCGTAAATGGGTGTCAGTGCTCTCGTTTCTCGAAGCGGGAAACTGCCAGTCAGCTGCTGGTCATACGCCAGAGGAGGAGTGTATCTTCGAGTGCTCAGAAAATGGATAATAATAGCGCGACTTTGATAGCGGCTCGGGAAGTACGGTTGAATTTACTACGGACTGTGGGCATGGATAGCGATCGGCCATTAGCACACAATTTCTCTCTGGCCGCATTAAAGGGGGCGCGATATAGATGGTGTAAGAAAGACAGGAGAGAGGAACCAAGCACAGAGTGAGATGGAACGAACGTGTGTTCGCGATTCGAGCGGTAACTTGGTCTAGCGGTTGTGTATTTGTACAGTACTCGCGTTACCCAAGCGAGAACGTTGTTGCAAATTTAGATTAATTTCTACGTCGAGTGGGAAAAGCACAATAACCTCAGATGACTGTAATTTGGGCAATATGCTTTCAATCCCGCTATTTAGTGCTTCATTAACCTTTAGAAGCCTCGGGGCGCTTCGATCTCTGCGGGCGGTAAAGGTAAACAGTAATGAATTTCGCGACTGCGAGGCATTGGTGATATGTTTCGGTAGCCTTTGTGTATACTACGCGCTGGCTCGCTTTTCTTTGAATATTCACGTGCGTTCAGCTAGCATATTAACACTTTCAGTGCCAGACTTTAATTCCTTAGGAAAAATCCCTGTCACCCATATAGGGGGTGACACACTCGATATCAAACCTTGCCGACCATTTCAAAGCTATTACTACCAACCCTAGATTTCAATTCCTATCAACACCTCCCACAGATTCCTTCGATCTGAAATTCAAATCTCTTCGGTAGCCTTTTCCAAACCCCTTCACCAACTCTCCTCTACACTATCAAACCTACCCAAGTCCCATTGATATTGACATTTTGTACGAATCCAACCGCTAATTACGACAGTGCGTACCACGCGACGGCGACACGCGGTCAGGAATTGCCAGGCGAGCGAGCAAGAGAGCGAAAAAGCTGCCAAGCGTGCGAGAGAGAGCAAGAGAGTAGCTATATACACGTAGTAGTGGTCGTAAAAGGCCAGCCGGAGGCTAGCAGGGCGCGGCAACACGGCTCTGCTCGCTACTTTTATGAATGAATGCAGTTCGAGTGGGTGTGCGTAGTTGTGACTGCGCCTCCGCGCTTCGGGTTCTCGGTTCGTCTGTGTGCGTGCTCGCCGCTGCGTGTACACCTCCGTTGTACGACGTGCGTACACGAAGCCGCGATGATGATGGCCTGCACCGCGGACAGCATTCTGCCGTTGCACGCGTGCTCGTTGCAGACACACCTGGGCCACGGGCGTGTGTGAGAGAGCGTCGTGAATCGGTTAGACCGACCGCATTCGTTGATGCAGCCACGTCAGACGGTGACCTCACCGTGTAGTTTTTCCGAATGCGTACTTTCCCGCCGTTATTTCAACGGAGACGCGAGAAAAGACGCAAGGGGTAGGTCGGTCATTGAACGTTGGCATCGTTAACGTCGAGGATTCTGCGTGGATTAGGTGTTTCAATCGGTTGCAGTGAGTGCGAGCCCTCTGAAGAGGAATCAGAGTTGTATCGATGGTTTAGGAGACTGGAAACTGTTTGTTGGATTTTTATTTCTACGCAGGGTTCAATTTTTGGATATCACGCTTTTGGTATAGCATGCAATGCAGAGATTTATTCGTGTAAACAATTCTATTTCGATAAACATATCTTTGGAATTAGAGAATGAATCCGATGATAGGTAATAATTGAGTAATTATAAGAAAAACTGCTCTATGGCAGTTTACACGAATTTCTGGACATTGAAAAGTAGAATATCTCCAATGCATAGGCGTAGGTCCTGAAAAATCTGGGAAAAACACAATCACTACTCGAGAATGCCTTATATAACGTTATCGCGGAAAAAGCACGGAGGAGTGAAAGAGCGAGGAAGTTTATGCGGCAAAACTGCGACTTGGAAAGTCCCCGATCCCAGGGGAAGCATGTTTTATTAGGCGTCTGCGGCGACACCCGATTTTCCTCGGTGAATGTCTTCGATGGAGCACGATCGCCGCCCGCGCGACAAGAACGACGATGGCATCCCGGCCCTCGTCGTGGGCTTTAAACGAGTGCCGTAAATCACTGGCACAGGACATGCTTAAAAGTCTGTTAACTCGCTGGCTCGTCTAAGCGGTTCTCGAGTGGGACGCGCATCGGTGGCCATCGAGATCGGTTGACCTGTCCGTGATGTAGCTACTTAATTGGAATTTACTTATAGAAAATTCTATTACTCCTCCACATTTCATTGATTATTATCGGAATTATTAATTTATGGCCCTTTCATCTTAGTGGGTCGTTTGAGCAAGCGGGAACCCTGCGTGTGAGCCTAGATCAGTGGCGATCGGTTGACTTTTCGTGCCTCGTTGGCTGCCTTTCCACCCACCAGACGCGCACGCGTGTAACTGTATACCGACACATTCGTGGAAACGTTCTAAAGGCTGTCTTTCACCACAAATATAGCCGTGAGCGGGTTCGTTCAAAGGAAGAAAAAAAGAGGAGAACCCCGCGTCGCCTGGAAAACACCTTCAACCGCTTACCTAGCGTGCTAAATATCGCGAATTCCACGGATTCCGACCTCCTACTGTTTTTCGCTGTTTGAAAACTTCCGTTGCCAGTCGCCCGTGATTTCTTTGGTCGCGTCGCTGGCATTGCGCTTGGTCCGTTGTTTGAGGATAGCTACCGTTGTTTTTGTTTGGTGGGAGAACAATCGAGGTACCAGCACTGAACTCGACGTACACTATCAGCTATTAGTTTGATTGTTATTAATTGAAGAACATTATTTCCAAAAAGAATTCTGTAAAATATAGAAAGAAATGTATCAACTTTGAAAGCACACCCATTGCAATCGCGTCGTTTGAAAGGAAATTGAAAAAGCGGTCATGCAATAGTCAGCAAGACAAACACCCTAGTCGCTGGCCAATTAGTGCTCGAAGGATAAATAATGTATCGACACGCGATTAGATCGCGCGTCGCGTTAATTAGACCGCTAATTAATCGAGGCCGATCACTTACGGGGAAGGAAAAACGACGCCTGGATCCCTACAATTTCTATGAACGGTAACGATGAACTCTATTAGTAGAATTTAAACCAGAGTGATTCTAAAAGCAGAGAGTAGAAGTATGAGATAAACAACAAAAATAAAATAAAATAGAAAATTCGAAGAATCGAAGAACGAACTACGATGAAGAAGAAGATGTAAGCTTCTCTCTGTTCAACGAGACGAAGAGTAGAAACGTGAAATAAATGAGAAAAAAGCGAGAGAATAAAATAGAGGATCGAAGGAATGGCAACCAAAGAACCTCGAGAGAACAGCGAAAAATCGAGTAAGGCAAGGAAGAGAAGCACGAGCCATGATGATGAAGAAGAAGAAGAAGAAGAAGACGCGAGCTTCCTCGTCCATACCAACAGCAAAATTACTGTTTCTCTTTGTTCAACGAGACGGTTAATAACGCCTTCTTGCGGCACCACTTTTCCCCGCTTCCTGTACCGGATTGGCTTTGCTCGCCTTCTGTCTCCGTTTAATCTTGCCTGTTATCCATGTTTTGCTCGTTCGTCTCCTCGCCGACCGCTGTCTGCCGCGTATCTTCTGGTAATTTGCGGAACTCTGGAATCCAGGAATTCCGTTCCAGGCCCGTGGACTAGTGTGAATATCCCTGGCTATTCCGAGGAAATCGTTTTTCTGGCTCGCATTTCTTCGCCGTTGGAGCGCGCGCCTATTGTTTACACGGAGGCCTCCGGGGGATCAGTCAAGAGGAATGCAACTTAACCCCGTTTTACGGCTTCATTAGTCGCGTCTGCGGCTCTTGAACGTGATTCGTCATCATCGATCCCGCCGTCATTGATCCCAGCTCGTTCGTCTGAACCACTTCTATCGATCTCGTGATTCATCACATTTCAAGTGCGAAACTTCATGCCCGCCAATGACGAGAGAAAATATTGCGAACATTATTGCGACGTATCGTAGATGATACAGTACGATTCGAGATTATTTCTAGCGCGATCTATCATTAACACTTCGATATAAAATTGTTATAAAATGTTACCACTGGATATTCTCCGTAGTACGATCGATCGGTAATATAAATATTGTGGCGCAGTTTGACAGTTAGATTTCGCGATAATATAATAAGTGGCTCTTCTGGCACTTTGGCATTTCCTAAGCGCTGCGCAGATGTAAACGTCTCTAGAATAGAGAGCGATGATCTAAGGAGCATCGATATCGAGCCAACTTCCGGGACTCTGATAGAGATACAATTCATGGGTTGGGGCGTGGGCGGTACACAACTCTGTAAGTCTTTTGTCGGATAATCCGTGAACGTACGAGTACCAACAGCGATCGTATCGCTTGCACGTTACACGGGGAGCACGATCTCCGTGGCAGCTTCGAAGAATTTCGATATTTCTAGCTGCGAATCGCTCCTTCGCGTCAGATGAGTTCTTTCTGTGGGAACGTATGGGATCCTTTCGAGAAGAAGTTAATGTCTACGTTCATTTAAAATTTAGTAAAATTTCATGGAAAAAAAGTGGAGCACGATTTTACATAGAAATGGAGTAATACATACAGGGTGCTCAGAAATGTCGGTACGCTCTCATCCGAAGCAAGAGGAAGGAGTAATTTCCTTATCACTTTTCCAACGGTCACGCGTATTCCCTATCGGGGAGTATTAAATTCCGTCCGATAAGGTTACATTTGTCGTGTAATAGGGTTTCGAGAACCGTTAAGATTTTCAGCGGTTAATATGCGGAAAGTAACGACGATCCCGCGTGAATGAACGCCGCGGCAAGTGGTTTGTCACGATACTCGGGACTTGCGAGTTGCGGTATGCTGGCAGCGGTTGGCTGCCATCTGATACCGTGTTCTCCGACAACCGCTCTACATGCGTTTAGCCTATGAAGATCAACTTTATCGTTCAACACAGCCTTATCAGACTTCGCCACAGGCATTTAGTCGATGCGATCCAGGGACTTGCATAATCGCAAGAACTAGACAATCATTTGTAAAACTAATACCTCAAATTCTGAAGTTCTTACATTAAAATTAGGGCCGGTGATGATTGGAAAATATGTGCCTATACTATACTTCCCGTATTTTTTTTTTTCGATGGTATCTTCTTCGGTATCAAAGACTTTCTTATTTTGTAAATCGAAGAAGAATCGAAACGAACCGTTTCACATTTCGTTTCTCGTTGATGCTATCATTTCTGGAATTATGTGTACTAAAAGTTGGCTCGACGAAACCTTAGGTTAGATTTGTCGCGGAGCTTTATCGCGATACAAATTCTCCTAAGCATCGCGCGCACGAGACGGAACGGTAATCTGGCCTTTCTCGAGAGTCTTAAAATCCGAACCCATCAACCTCTTCCCGCGAGCTCATCTCATCAAGATATCAAGTCAAAGGGGATCCTCCGTCTCTGCGTTTGAAGTGATCTAACCTAAGGTTGCATTCTGTCGAGCGCGTCTCGTCTTAGTCCATCCCAATATTCAAAGTGTACTTTCCGACGACAGTTCCAAGCCCGTTGCTTCGCTCTTCCTAGCTAAAAGCAGTCACCTTTCTCCCTCCTTGTCTCCTTTATATTCCTGTTTTCTCTTCTGGTGTCCATCGGCGAGCCGCGATCTCCTCGTTCTTCGATAAAATAATGGCCGGAAGTGGTTCGGTGGCTGTCGACCTCCCCTCTTCAATTTTACTCGCCCATTCAAAGGAGTTTCAACTTCTCGTTCTTCAATTCTTTGAAATACCATCACTTTCCCTCTATGAATGCAACGCAACGTACGCATTAGGAGCCAGCACTCTCATTGAGCAAAGTGATTTATCTCGTAACATTAATTTTTATAGAAAAGGGTCTGTTACATAGAGAATACAGAGAATACAGTCTCGAAGACTCCTGTGTATAGAAACCTTTTATCTCTCGTATTTAACACGGGTCCATCATCTGTTTCGTTTTTTCTTGAAATAATTTACCTATGAACGACCAAACTTAGCGGAGTACTCCATCGACGTACAATCCTGCTCGATTATTACCAATCTTCCAATTCCGATTGCGACCTTTCGGTTCCCATTTTCGCCAGGGAAGTATAAATCGAGCGAGGTGGGAGGGAAAAGGTCGCGGAGGGTCGTGTTCGATTCACGTTGTCCCGTTCGGTTCCAGAGGCAGAAGCGATCTTGGTTGGGTCAGATCCCAGAATGGATCTCGGCCACTCGGCCGGGTCAGGTTCTTTGAACTGGCCGCGTCCGCCCACACACCTGTACTCCGATCGAGAGGTAAAAAAAAGCGTTGTCCAGACTCGCCTATATTGTTCTGTCAGAGTAAATCTCCAACCCATGGTTCGTCCAGCGCGATTGAACTTTTTCCGCATTTCACGACGATCCTATATGTATACGTTGGACACCCGTTAACCAGATTTGATTTTTCATCCTCTGACCCGTGTCTTTGATGTCCGCTCCGCGGTCACAAATACGAACCTAACCGATTCGTTTGAGTGTTGTGTTTCGACCTTTGCGAATGGAAAAGCGTGAGCTCGCATTTTGCGAAAGAAATGGAAAAGGAGTAAGTTATAGTAATGTTAATTTTCTTGGTTCTTCACACTGGGCACGTTAAAGACGAAGACAGAAAGGGGTGACAGGACTTTTCATTAAGGAACTAAAAAAATTCGTTTCGAATGAATTCATTTTTAAGTGGAAATTTGATGAGGTTGCAAAAATTAAATGCTAGGACAAACGTTGAATGATCTAATCTCGAATCGGTTCGAGAAAGTTTGTCGACTCGTCGAGTCTATATCCCCATCCATGTAGAAGAATAGCACGGAAACGGAATGGCTGGGTAAAACGAGGCGAGCCGAGCGGAAGAGCCCCGTGAAAGAAATTACAAACTATTATCGGCGGCGGTTCATTGAGAAAAATTGGTTTGTATTGGGAATTGCGGAAGGGGATCCGTATCGTGGCTCGTTAGGAGGTCTGCATTCAGGGCCGAGTTTACGGGCGCATTGAGGTTTACGAACTCTTCACTTCGGGAGCTCGCGACGAGAACTTTGCAGTTTCCGCGACGCTGTGCTGGTTCGTTGCCACACAAACATGTTACTCTGCCAGCGGCTCTCGATAAGAGAGCTGATTTCTGTAATTACTGGAGGAAAAACTTTCCATCTTCAAAAATGAAAAAGGGGTGAAATTGGCCAAATAGTTTATCGTATCTTCTATTTAACACATTGACTACCAGAATTTGTTGAATTCTTCAGAGAAAAGCACTGTCATACATGGCTGACGTGGCGTGAATAGGTCTGACTGTAGTTTCGAGACGACACTGGGTTAGGTAATTCCAGGTCCAGATTTCTGTGACTTGTCATGAATAGAAATCCTAATAAAGTATCACGATACTTTAAAGACAATATTCAGGAAGACGATGGTGTTCGCTAGTTCGCGAAGGAGTGGGTTAAGCCTCCAACGTAGAAAATCTATAAGTAGATCATTTTTGGAGTGACCTTGTATGAGTCAATTTCGTCAACAAGATAAGCCGACACCACGAGGAGGTGACAGAAAGGTCCGTAATTATTCAATTTGAAAGACCACCAAGTCATAAGGGTAGAAAGCTACATGGTCCCATGATTTTTGGAGCAGGCCTCGCTCGAGCCAGCAGCCACGAAGAAGACAGCCTAGGCTGGCAGCGCGCGCTGTCCAAGGCAAGTCCCGTGGCTCCGCATGGCATCGTGCATGGTAGTTAGCGGATCGAAGGATCCTCTCGAGGAAGGCACCATCGGCGACCCCGAAAGCTCTCGTTGGCTGTCGTAGGAAGCGCAGACCGAGCATACCAGCCAGTCTGGCTGCCTGGCTGGCTGGCCAGCCGGTCGATCAATATTGCCATGGCTACGACGTGCAACGTGGAGGAGAAAGAAGAGGAGGCGGAGTAGGTGGCGGCTGGCTGGCTGGCTGGCTGGCTGGCTGGCTAGAGACCTGGTGGAGGGGTGGTTGCTCATATTCCGGTTACACACGAGAGGGTTGAGAACAACCAGGTCTGATTCCGTAGCGGCTGCGGCGGCGCGAAGGAGGCGGGAGGTGTAGGAGGTCTGGATGTACGGAGGTTACAACGTAGTAGTAGAAATACGTATTTCTACGTCACGAGACCTACACCTTGCCCCACCAAGCCAGCCAGCCATCCAGCCATCGCCGACGCGTTCTCTACTCGAGCGATTCATGACGACGTAGAAACTGCTTCTCGCGTCGGTGCTCGCCAGAAAGAAACGCTGACACAACCACCGGGGGGTTTCTTCCATCCTCGAAACTCGATCGCTATATAGCGGACACGCTTACACGTGTAATTCCGAACGCTCTTCGCGACACTAGACACGCCGTGTTCCTCCAAGAGGCAAGAATTTCGTTTAGAGGGTGGCGAATGAAAATTAGGCGGCTGGGATAACACTTTGGGGTCCTACTCGCGAATTGGAGAACGTTGACGTGGATTGCCGAGGTATCTTATGTCTAGGGGTGGTTTCGACGTCTATTCGAACGTATGCAACGAGTAGAGGTTGTAGATTAGTTTGGATTCCCTTCAGGTTTCATCTGTAAATTGCAAATAATCGACAACTCGATGTTCTCGTGTCTAGGGGTGGGTTTGTTAACGGTTCAAAAAACTATATGACAAATGAAGATTGCGATAATTATATTTTATTAAACGAAATAATTAATCCTTTTCGAACTATGTTTACGATTTACATTCGTGACTTTCCAGACTTAAAAGACGCGAAACCGAGGCGTATCGAGTTGCGCGCGCAAGCCAGCGCGTGATTCGTCGTGGCGATAATATTTTGCTACTTTGTAGCAAATGAAATCGCGTCGCGCACCGTTACAACCCTGGGTACTTCGTTCCCCCGTCCCCTGTGTACACTTAATTCTCTTTTTACACGGACTTCTTTCGCGCGAGCCAGAAAAAGGGAACTGATTCCATTTTGCCTGCTTTAACGAGCTCTCGAAAATTCGTTGTTTCAGAAAGTTACGTATTCAAAATGTATCGAATTTTAAATATTTTTACATTCGAAACACAACGGTTAGATAGTATAGAGTCGAACTATGTTTTACATTCATTTTTGTATTTTATATTTATATTCTGCTTTGAAACGAAAATTCGAAACACAATTTTCAACTATCCACGCCCTTCGTCGCAGATGTAGTTGAACTAGTTACGGTTGGCAATCTCGAATGCAATACACGCACGCCAACGATCAAACAATCGCTTTATTTACAACACACCGTTTTCGACTTTAACGTCAGCCCTTACGTGTTCACCCGTAAATTCGTTGCAGTTGACGTGTCCAAGCCACAATGTTGAACCCCCGTCGACCGTATCGCGATGCAATTTTGATGCCCCCCTCCTCGGGGCCGGTGCATTTGGGAAGGTGGACGAAAATCGTGCCTGGTATCCATATTGCAACAATATCCAAGGGGTAGACCGTTAAAGGCTCGAGCTGCACGCGCGTTGGCGTGCAAGAAATCTCTTCTACCTCCCTTCCATTCGTAGAACGCGAATCGTAAATGCTTCCCTGTATACATACCCTACAGGTTCGTTTTAGATGCACAGATTGCGATTGCTGCATTGTCTGTTGCCCGCCCCGAGAGAAAAATGAACACCTCTGGCCGGTTGTTGCGCCGCGGAGAACATTTGAAACGCTCAATGAGATCGGAGATTGTTTCCGCGCGATAATTGCGTGGGTGGTTGCGACTCCAAGAGGTCGCAAAATGGATGAAATAGTCGCGGCGAAGTAGCTAGTACAGGGTCCTAGGAAATTGACTGCGAACTAGGTAGAGGATGGACACCCTGTGACCAGGTTAATGAAGACTTTTGCAGAAGGGGTGCTAGGATTTTATTTTTCAATAAAACACAAATGGGTTAAACTTATCATAGCATTACTTGAGCATGAAATTAATGGAATTTGTAAAATAATCGGACCAGTAGAAAACTCACTTTAGTCTCAAAGCAGGCTTCTTCTGTATTCGAATGTAATTTCAAATTTTTAACAAAATATTTTTAAAGAGATTAACCATGCTCACCGTGTTCGTCTGGTGAATATTTTAGCCGCCCGAACAAGTAGCACGAGGAGTTGCGAAATAAAAGGATCGACGTGCAGGAAGTGCTCGGTTGCGAGTCGACGAGGATCGATCGATCGCGAACGTTCGCGGGAGCTTGGGCGCGGATTGGCCACATAATTAATCGATCTTTCGCTCATCGATTCGCGCGCGGCCCACGGTTGCTTTCTTGCAGTTACAATGTTGCGCGTTCTGCTTTCGCAGCCCGACCAACCATGAAACAAAGGAAGTCGGAGTCTCGTAACCATGACGACAGAGCATAATTTACCATAGTATATCGAACGCGCGAGTGATCATCTTAAAGTTCGTGCGCAGTTCCTTTGTCCACTCGAAATTGAAAGAAGCTTGCTTGTCAGACTACAGTTCTTGCTTTTCCATCTTCGTAGATAAAATTTAACAAAGATTCTATTTTTAGAATATTAGGTTTAAATAGAAACGCAGCATTATATTTAACGATAAAGGATTAATGTTTCTAGCATAGGACAACAATTTTCTTTGCGTTACTTCATCGCATTGTATATTTTTAAACGTATCCGGCATAACAGGAAACCAAAGGAAGCAAACTGCAACGAAACGCCGGAAACCGCTCATTTTTCGTCACAATCGAGGAAAATCTGACCGCGACGCGATTAATTCGAATTTAAATAAACGAAACGGCTTCGAACGTGCCCGGTTTTAATTACGCACAAAATTAAATTAAGCGTACGATCGCTGAGAAGTCGGGAGAGCTTGGCAGTTGATAAAGTGTGGCGAAAATGTCGAAAGGAAATTATGGTGCATAATAGAAACGTAACAGTAAAAAGAAAGAGGCAGATCGGGTGTGAAAATAGATAATGATTCAATGATCGCGTGATCGCCAATAATTTACGACCTGATGGTCCGCGATTATCCGCTACAAACTGCGAGTTATAATGGAGAGCCGCGAGCTATAAATTATGATGTAGCGAGATGCGAACAAAGAATAAGTAAAGCATCGTCGAATGTTCTTTGAATAATTAATAGCTGAGAAATTGTAGATCTCTTTGCTTCTACATCCTTGAGTGGAACGTCAATTATTCCATGATTTATACGGGGACTGGGTCGTATCATTTCAAACATAAAGTTACACGCGATGCACCAGGTATACGCGTGTGTAGCGCGGTTTCAATTTGTTCATATTTCTTCTTCGCCACAAGTTGTTAAAAGCTGTTCTTCTTGTTGCTGTCGTTATTAGGGTATTAGCAATTTATACACAGATTTTATGCTGTTGGTATTTATTCAGTTGGTATAATAATGTCGAAAGTAACGGCTAAATGTGTACGAAATGCAAATGGATAATGGAATATTAATATCGTTATATTATTTCAAGAAATATACCGCACGAAATGCTCTGTTTACATTAGAATAAATTACAATTGGTTAATCAATGTCAAATCCTCAAAATATATCACTTGTCGGGCTCTGTTCGAGCTCCTCGATTTTTCCAAATGAATGGAAGTGATAATAAATTGAAATTTTATGTAGATTCGTCCTGGTCTATTGTTGGTCGTTATACGAGTCGCGCGATTCTCAAGAATATCGTGAATGCAGTTACTCCCACCGTTCGTTTTCTACGTGACGTATAGGATTTCGCGAGGCGTGCATCTCGCGGTTGTTTTTAATCACGACAGCGGGGCATCGCATACCAACCGTTTTTGCTTTCGTTTGCGTTTATTACACCCGGAGCGAGTAACCTACTGCCTTGGTCGCTTCCATTACCTCCCAGGCTTGTCTCGTGTCATAATTCGCGTGCACGTGAGCGCAGCCAACGTTTGCCTTCGGAGATCGCTCGAGCATTCATACACCGAGTGCAACGAACGCACGCTGACGCCGCTCTCAAGGTCGAAAATCAGCTCGCGTATTTGTCCTCAGAGCGGGGAAAAAATTGCTCATCGAGCGAGGCAATTCGATGCATAAAACATACCCGCGTCTCGCAGCCTCTATCATTACACCTGGCGCACTTATTAGGCTCGTTTCACGTGTGCGTTTCATGCTGGTCGGGGTACTCGAGATCGGGGTACTTGGACTTTAATCGAATTTAATTGAAGGCTATTTATCGCTCTGATATTCAAATTTATCTCTGCGTCTTTGTATATCCAACCGAAGAAGAAATATTTCTCCAATCGATGACTTCACCTTTACACTTGCAAATAAATTCCATTGAAAAATGGCTGGCTGGAGGTGCTGTTATTCCCTCGGTGAGTACGCCACTGTTGAACGTACAACGAGCGAGCGTACACACGCCACTGTGTACTCGCTCGTATGCGCTCGCGAGAGCCGACCACGCGCGAGTACACTTCGAACGTGTGTGCATCCCGTGTGTGCACGACCGCACGATACGATATATGTACTACGTAGTACGCCACGTTGTTTCTGCTACAAGTAACCGGGGTGGAATTAGTACGCCGTCGCAAGTTGCCTTTTTCTTTTCTCGACGGCGCCCGCCGCTCTGTAAACTCGAGACGCAACGTCCGACGCCGCGGAACGTGTTTCCCAAGACCGCGATAATTCCATGAATTTGAGGATCGTTTTAACACTCTTAGCGCCAAACGAGGTAGTTCACAGTCGAGTTTTATTTAATATCAAGCGACGTATTTTTTTTAGAGTTTTAGAGACTCCGCAGGGAATGTAGGCTACTTCATATTCATTCAGGACTATCACGTTATTTATTTTATGTATTGTCACACAAGAACAATGTAAACGAATGACATTGTCGAAAGATTCACAAGTGAACAATTTCTCAAGCGAAAGATTCTCAAGTGAAAAATTTCTCAAGTTCTTAAACATGCTTTAAATTTGGTTCCCGCGCTTGAAATAATTTTAATTCGCAAGAATTCAGTAAGCCTACCTTCTGGCGACCCAGGGGAGGTTAACTCGAGTTGCCCCCCTCGTGTAAATTTGTAGATGCGCCACTGGGCGTCGAGAGGAGTGCGCAGCAAGCGTCGACGGCACACGAGGGCCGGCGACTTCTTAACGTGCACGCAATTCAACTCGAGCCCCGACTTGACTCGATACGCGAGCCGAGCAGTTTCTCGTTAATGAAAACTTTACTCCGCTTCTGCGCCCGTGTGCGTCACGGGGCCGACTTTACTACGCTCGTGCGCGAGCGCGCGATTATTCACCGTTTGACATTTTAATTGGATCGCCGTCCTTCTAATTGCACCGCCGGATTAACGCTGATTCGCCGCCGAATTGTTCCTCGCGAGGACGCGATGCTTCCAAACTGTTCGAGGAAAGAAAAATAATACTACAGCTGTTGGGTGTTAAATTAGCGCGAACAGAAATTATTTCTACTTTTAATTGTGTATCTCGCAGAGATAACATTAGGAACAAGTAAACATTTATTTAGCTTAATCTTAGTACAAGACGTTACGCAACTCATTTTTTTGTTATTATAAAGAAAACATTCGCGCCAAAATTAGTTCCCCGCGAAACTCATCGAACACAGTTTGAGAGCTAATTACCGATTAATTAGAGGCATTCGAATTCCACGCACGCACAATGCGCGTTGTGCAACGTTTTTGTTTTCCAGCAGGTCGGAGCTACCTTTCGTTAAAATTCATACCAATCGAAAGCGTAATCAATGCAGCGCAGCCTCGAAACAAAATCAACTTTCCGCGAACGTTTTGCGTAGTTTGAGGATTAATTGACGATTTATCGAGAGCGATTTCTCCAGTTCGTATACTGGATTGAAAATGAAAAGAGTAACGTTTTCCAAGCGCGTTGAAACGCGAATCTCGATGATTGCCCCGCAGGAAATCGGTTACCTCGAGGCGACTGGCAATCGAGGAGATCTTTCTTCTGATCGCGATGCAGTCAACCTTGACGGCGTTAAAAAGTCAATCGATAATCATAATAACGCACTGGCGCGAAGGTCTCAGCCGTGATTTATCGTAGGTCATGTTCGTACCGAGCATTTTCTACAAACACTTTTCATTTTTCAACGACGAGGATGTTAAAAGGGAAATATTTTCATTGAATCATTCGTTGATTAGTGGCTCTTGAAAACCGAGAAACTCTTCTTTGAACTTTTCATTTTAAACGAAAAAGAACGAACAGTATCAAATGTACACAGTATCGAATTCTTCCAGTACAATGCTTCCGTTACTTCGATTTAACGAGTAACAAATGAAAAGTCGTTTTCATTCTCTCCTATTCGTTACTCGAAACTTTTGTCTGGATAAGAATGTTGCCAATCCCTGAAAGAACAAGTCACGGGCACGTGACAACGCGCGAACCAGCAACAACGGAAAAAGAATCACGCGAAGGAGCACGGCGAAGTGCAAGGAGAAAAAGATAAAGGCGAAAGAGTGGGCGAACGATCAAGGGGAGAGCAGACTACCGGATGTGACGTACTCGGCCGTCTAAACATAGATACGCGCCACGCAACTCTGCCTCTCCTCTTCAACATTGTAACGCCTGCCTGCTCTGCCCGGGTCCCTCCACTCACCGAGGCTTTACTCAAGGCTACTACTGTTATCGAGAAGTCAGCGAAATGGCAATGACGCAAATATCGCGATCGACTGTAGGAAACATCGAGGTGGAGACAATTTAAGTTTTGCACAGGGTGATATCTCGTTGTTTAACGAAATAGAAAAAAAAAAACCTGAAGATGGTGGTTAATCAGAGGAACTTTTGAGAGGTACGAGGAAAACCTTGCTGATAAAGGGTGTCATCGTTGGGCCCTCGGTGGTGAATCAACTCCCTCGTGGTCTTCATGTTTGTAACAAAGAAGCCTGAATTTTTCTTCATCGCCCTAACCTTGATCTCTTAATCTCCTCAATTCTCCATTCTGGTAAAAATCACCGCGAATAACGCCACGTTATCAGCATTCGTCCGACGACTTTTTCCTACTTGTTTTCTTCATTCCAGTTTGAGCTCGGCAGTTCCATTGGCCGTTGCTCGACGAAGCTCGTCGTTGCTTCCACTTGTCGTAAAGCGCGGAGAGGTAGGTTAGGGTTCTCCAGCTGGCTGGGGTTCGTCGTTTGTCATTACGCGACGATTACCCCGGCGCAATGAGTAACGCCACGCGTGGAAAAATGACTGCTTGTAGAGGGGATAAATATTGTGGAAAAAGAGGAGTGCAGAGAGCGCCCCGCCATAGATAAAGTCCGCTTTCGAACGTAACTTCTGATTCATTCACCAAACACGCGTTACGCAACGTCGCCGCCACAATGAATTACGCCTGCGAGCGTGCGTTATCGCTGAACGCCGGTCGATCGTAAATCAGCGTGTTGCACCGTCGTCGAGATTCTTCAAATCCGTTACGAGAGATAAGCAATTTCATCGGGAGGCCATTGCGACCTCAGGGAAAACACGAAGACAATCAAGAACTCGTCGTCAATCTTTTTTTTTTTTTTTCAGGACTGCGTGAAAATAGCGTTTCCTTCTTCGCGGGAAGAGCGTAACGAAGTTTTATTGTCGACGGAGATGCTATCTTTGCAGCGAAGACTGAAGCAAGAGTTCATTACATCTGTTCGGTTTACTCATTTTTACACCTGTTTCATTTGAATGTAGACCATTGTATAATTTGATAAAAATTGGGGTTTCGAACGAAACCACCGCCGTTTTAGTGAAAATCAAAATTTCTGCTAGCTGGCTAATGGAATTGGCGTTAGCGATGGCATGACGCGACCTATGCGAGAAATGTCGGGTCAGGAAGTGTGTCGTCGCAAATAAGCGACGGTATTGTTACCCTTCCCTAAGAGACACGTTGCCGCCGCGACGTCCCAACGAATATACGACGCAATAAACTGCGCCGTGTTTATTAACATTAATTATACAGTAAATAATTAATGGTTTAAGCGTGTTCCGCCTGCACCTTATAACCTTGTGTCACCGGCGCTAAATCATGTCAGAGAAGATAGGAGAGAGATTAGAGGGTGAAAGTGAGGCTTTCTCGTCTCTGTTTTCCATTTAGTTGGCTTCACAATTAATTCCGTGGCTATTGTTAGGCGAACTCTTGATACCAAAGTAATTCTTACTAAACTGCAGCATCCATTCGACAATAAATTATTTCTTCAGTCTCACAGTTGCACCTCGCGATTCCGCAAATATCCACTATAATCGCAAATATAATTGCAAACTCTGCACGAATTAACCATTTTATTGTTTTTATTGTTGCAGGTAAGCATATACTTCTTTACTGCCCAATGAATTTCCTGTATAGTGACGTGTACCAAGTCCTGTACTAAAATCCTGCATCGATGCCTTCCGAGAGTCTCGAAGACTATAAAATTAATTACGTCGGTGAGTGTTCATTCCGATTTGCATAATAATGATTTTTATCGCGTTCCTAGTTGGTAGACGAAACGTCGAACAGCCACGACCGGCGAATTTTCAGTAAATGCGAAACCTAGTTGACCGAGTTTTGTAAATCAATAACGCTATTCTAAACTTAAGATTGGATTTGATCGACCGCAACGATAACAAGCGCAGTAGCATGATCGTAACGCGGTTATAACTCAATATTACGGGAAACTTGATCAGACGCAATGCTATTTTTTTCCTCCTCCCTTCGGTGCTCCCGCGGGTGCGAATAATTTGATTTGCACGGTGGCAATGATGAGCCAGGCGCAGACGAACGTTCGATATAGTTCTCGTAATTCAATTTCATTTTAACTATAACTTTATTTTTATTTTTCGTCGATTTTTATTAATACTGACCCTATTCTTATTATTCTTGCTAATTTTCGGTTCAAGTCCTCACGAAAATTGCAGCTATTATTTTGTATTGAAAATCTAATTCCGATATTAATCGCAACGAATTTCAGATAAATTATGCATTTTTCGTATGCAACATTAATTAGATGGAAGTCTATCTTTATTGTGCGGTCGGTCATGATGCTTTCTATACTTTCTCCGCGTTTATTTTTCATAAGTGGAAAATGTCAATATTTCTTACGTTCCGTTAGCCAGCGAAGACACCATAATACCTAACATCTAAATTGAAATCGTTTCCTCGCTCGTTACCTGAAATGCAGTTAATTTACTGTTACTTCTATTTGATAGGATTATTAGTTTAATTGGCGAGGAATTATAGAATTATCGAAACGAAGTCAGCCAGCTTCACACATGTAGCTTTTACACTCTACTAAGGTTGATACCAAGGCGTTCACCCATACCAACCCCCTCGAATAAAAATACGCAGAGCTCGCGAAACGATCAGATACCATTCACGCGGCTGGCTGATCAATCGTAATCCGTGGCTGTAATCGAGGTGGCTCTATCGAGGGCTATTGACATTTTCCGACCTCGTAATGGCACGTGCTCGAGTTCCAGCAATGATGGGGAAAAGAATGCTTTCGCAGAGCACGTATACGTGCCTCGCGATCGCGGCTACGGGCGAGGGTGTGAGCAAACGAATAAAGGCATTTGTCACATGTGCCCTTAAGACTGCTGGACTTCCCCCTGGGGGGTTGTAACGTCGCACAATGGGACTACCCCCTCGCATGAATGGCTCGATTGGTCGTCCAGGAAACCTAGAACCCTTCGTTGGATTTCTTTCCTCGTTCCACCTGCGCCGTGCCTTTTTTCTCGAAGCTCCAGGCTCGATGGGAAGCTCGAAACACCCTGGTTAACGTCGCCCTCTGTTCGAGTAGCGAGATCAAATTTGTCGTGGATCACGAATCGTTTTTCTTTATTCTGGTATTCTAAGGTTCTCCTGTGTTTCCATTCAAATTTGTTCGAGTATCGAGTAATTCAAAAAAGGTAAACAGTTGTGACCTGAATTTTTTTGTAATATTTTAAAATATCGGTTTAAAGCAGAGTATTTTTAGTGCCATCGACGAGGATCATATTTGACTGGTTAACCGCGACTCTATTTACGGAGGTATGTTTCTTATCGATGGGTTGCAGTACAGAAATACTGGTTGAAGGACAAGCAGGTATTATAGTCGAAACTCGTAATCGTAGGATTCGTTCCACCGACTTTCCCTGTTATTTCTGGTTCTATACTTAAAAATAGGAATCCACCGCTTACATAGCGGCGCGTAGTTGGCTTCATTTTATAGGCCAGAAGAATTCCACTCGTCTAATCGTCTAAATAATTCCTCGAAACATTTCCGAGCTAATTTTTTTCATTTCCAAAAGTCACGAAACGATGGAAATTCTCGATGAATCGCGAGTTGAATGGCGACATGTGGGATCCGAGATCGTGACCCGGCAGCGTTTAACCGGAAGTGAACTTGATCCCAGCTCGTGGCGGGGGTCAGAGGTGACGGGAGACGCGTTGTTTGAAAGGTTTTAAGGTAGTCGAGTTTGAAATTCTCTCCATAGCGAAATGACGGGGTGAGCTCTACGGCAAGGACCCGCGGAGGTCCTTACGGTTGGGAATTCTGCACAGCCTCCGCCTACAGGAGCCTCAGACGGGAGCATCGATCTGGGCGTCGGCCTCAAGACAGCCCCTCTTCCACCCCCGCACCCTTCTTCCTTCCTCGTTGCTTCGCTGCTCGCTTACTCGCGCTCTTTCCCACCCTCTCCATCGAGTTTCTGTCGTCCTGGATAGCCCCGGCTCCACAGGCGCACCCCTTTCAATTTTTTTTGCTCCTTTTTTTTTGTCTCCACCTTTTTTATTCAGCCGCGGAAACTTCGGCCAAAGTGGACCAATTGTCCCGTTATTGTTTTATTCCGCTTTTTCCCTTTCAAGTGTTTACAGTACGGCGACGATCGCGTGATTATTGTCATTTTTCCTCGCCACACCCCCGCGCGAAAACTTGTGCCACGTTCTCCGCACCCTCGATGGCCGCGCGTCGTTTATCTCGCGGCGCCTCTTTCTCTTTGCGAATTTACTTACCAGCTTCGGAGATTCGTTTCTTTTTGTTTCATATCGGTTTCTACTTTTCCTCCTTGTTTCCCGGTGCGTTGCGCGGGGTAGTTCGAGGATTTTTGGAGTGGATGATGAAGAACTCGCGACCTTCCTGGTGTAAATAATTGAATATTCACGACGATAGGACCTTTTTATTTTAATGGTGGAGTTTATTGAAAACCAAAATCATGAGGGTGTCACGCCGTATCATCCATGCTCCATTAAAATACAAAATTCTAAAGCTCTCTTCAAGTTACCCTCTGTTGTCGTACAAGAGCAGCAATGATCAAAATTTCTCCTCCATTGAAATTTGAACCACGGTGTAGAATTTCCGCGATGAACAAATAACGATGGCAAACTCCGGCGAATAAAGAGTATCTTCTTCGTGTTCCGCGAAGATAGGCGTCCCGAAGCGTCGACTTCGCACTTTGTATCGGGAACCGAAGCGAGAAAAAGTAGCGATAAAAAAAAGCGCAGTAAGATTTAAGAGGCGCCGATGGAAATTTCCCCGATATCGCGGCGGAAAGGCGCACGCCCATGGCTCCTCGCACAAAGGAAACGATTTTAGATGACAATTCGGTTGCACTTCTGGCGTTTCCCTGACGCCTTGACATTGCATCTGTGGCGACGTCAGTGCAATCAAGAACTCATCTCCTCTAGAAAGGACAGCCCTCTCCTCGCCATTGTGCGCTCGTCATTCAGGGGGGAGCTTGTCATCGGCTTTGGAACTCGGCGGAAACGCGAGTTTCAACTCGGTTTGCGACCTCTCTTTGCCGTTCCTGTCTACCAGTTCTGTTTTTTGATCCTTGTTACCATAATTGCCGCCAGATTGCACAGTATCTTCGCTTGATTCCGAAGCACTGGTTGCGCGAGACGTTGGGGTGAAATGTAGTTCACGATTGCATTGCAATTATTCAGTACTGGATTCTTCCAAGATTCTTCGTGGATTTTTTGAGTCTACTTTTCATATTTTTTTTGACCAGTGGTTGCGTTTTACTTACTCGAGCTTTCAATTGCTTACTCGAAGGATTTGCGTAAGAAAATAGAAGAAACAAAGCCAACGGAAGTACTTTTTCTTCCTTTCCTTGCGCTAAAACTGGCACAAACCGCCGTGCTCATTTCCTGAAGCAACAGTTTCAAATTTTACACCTGTTGTTTATGTCTCGAAGAGTTCCGTTTCGTAATCGCACCGAGATCTTTTTAGTGTTTATTAACCGTGCTCTCGAGTCATTTTGCGCCGCGTCTGCAAAAGTCGAGATTGTCCCCGAGACACCTGTAAGCTCCAATTAAGGAAAGCGAAAGAAAATTTTAGCAGAAATTTCATTTCCACGATAGCTGGGGATGAACGTACACAAAAGAAGATATTTTCGTAAAGCTCTGCTGTTTGCACACGTTGGCAAATGTAGGAATATTTAAACTCCTAGCGATAGTACTATGGTAACGTGTAGATAAATTCTAAATTCTGTTGAAAATTTCATCGAAACGCGAGTTAAATGCATAATAAATAGTTCACGCTGCGTTATTTCCGCGTACCATGGTCGCTGGAAATAATCCTATTAAAATGTATGGTTGAAGTTCGTCCTGCGTACTCGTTACGAGTTCCTGAAATATGGAAAATTCTGCCAAGTAACGGAAACGGAGCGACTATAGACGCGACAGTTTTCGCAACCCTTGGCAATCTGTGACAGATTATTCCACTTGAATTAAGGAAGCCTAAGCTGGGGGAGAGAAAGTGTTAATAGATTGGATTACTGAATCGATATACCCCTCAACCAATTAAGCGATTTAAGAGTATTATGGTAAGTTTCTCTATCTATATATTTTCTTTCAAAGCAAACCTCACGCGGAACCCAAACAACGCTGACGTACCGTAAAGAGGCTTCCGGATTTTGGTTTTTCCCTGTCGTATATTCATCGTTTACAAGAGCGACGAAATTGGAGAGAATTAAATTTCAGATAGAAAACTTAAACGAACCTGTTCTCCGTCTTCCTTGATACAAACACGGTCGAACGATATTTCATATTGTATACATTTACTTTATATTCATCATCGATCCTTATTTATGAAAGTTTCGAAAGGTGCTTTCCTCTTCACCAAAAAGTTCGATACTTTTTTTTCTATCTTACAAAACCTCCTGAAATATCCCGAAGTATTCCAACCTCCATCAACATTCAGCTGCACCCCCGATAATTCCTGAACGCTGCATCGCGATGGATGGCCGTCCAGTTTAATCCGTCGTGCGATCTGACGTCTCGCGTAAGAAAACGCACGAGGACGATGGTGTAACTAGCCGGATGGCATACTTACTCCGTGGTCGTAGAAAAAGAATGTCGCGCGATTGGAGCCGTGGTCGTGGTCTCGCGCGTGTGTTTCTGTGTCGTCGTTGGACGTACGCGAAGTCGAACGACCCTGGGGAGAACGTTCGTTTGCCTGTTGCGTCGTCGTCGTCGTCGTCGCGGCCAGGCGACTGCGGAGCCAGGTACGCGTACGTGGAATCGGAGTCTCCTGGAACCTAGTTAAGAATTGCGTAACACGCTGCGGGTCAATTACCTTAGGCGTAGATGCCATTGCGGCGACGGTGCGCAATCGTTGCAAAGTGATCTCGTTGCAACGCGTACGCGTTGGCCGCGGCTCGTCGATTACGTTTGGCTCGCTCTCGGCTGTTACGTAACAGCCTGGCTGCGTGTGTAAACAGTTCGCGATTTTGTGGGTGGCGCTCCAACGGCCACTGATCCTTCCATCAGGGGCGGATCTAACCGTGGAAACGATGAATGAACGCGGGATGCGAGAGGAGCGTCTGCTTTGAAATGTTCGTGAGACATGTATCGCAACGAATCGAACCATTCGCAGGATTATCATAAATTTATTTCAACGACTGCGACGAGAGTATGTCTCGGTGATAATTTGCATTCGACAGGAGACTTCAGAAAGGGAAAGGTCCACACCCCCACGGTAATTAGTCCAGGGTCCGATTAGTCTGGATCCGTCGCTGATCCTTCCATCGGTTTACGCGTATTTCGCTGGCTCGTGCGGGACTTCCTAAACGATCAGTGGGAGAATGTATCACAGGGGGTGAATTACGCGCTGATAAACCTCGAGTTAAACTCCGCTTGCGCCTCCCTCCGATATGCAGCGGCGATTGGACCGTGCGCGGAACGTTATTCGGAATTTCGTGCGATCCTATCTGTCCTGGGTAATTTTGGCGGTTGCACGTTAACCCCCTGACGACTGGGGACGCGTGGCGCAACCCTGAGTCGTCGTGCCCTCCAGTTGGGGTGTAATCGAGCCACTCGTTGGGAAAAATGACCATCTGATTCCGTGATTTTTAATCACTGCGTCGTGGCAAATCACTCATTTTTTCTTTTCTTCTTTTAGATCGTACAATTAATGCGTTCTTCTTTGATAATCTTGTGTTGGTTATCTCCCAAATGAAATATCTCAATCTAATTTCATCTTACTATTCTTAACCTAATCCTCTCAAAGAGTTAATCCTCTCAAAGGATAAATAATAGAACACTAAAAATAATTCAGCGCGTAAACTTTATCTCGATCTATAAATTATTACCGTGGAGGCACTCTTGGTAATAGAAAGCAGGAATTGCCTCCTGTGTTTCCATAATTTATAAAGACAACGCTAACGTCGATGTATCTAAAATTTATACACACAGACACGTGTCTTCGTGACATTTGCGAATGCAAAGTAGCACCGAGGGAAAATTTTCTGTTCTGTTCTCTCAAATCATTTTTGCATCGCGGACCTACCGCGGCGTCCCGTACGCCGCTTTCCTCGCGCTGCCCCGGTCAGGCAAGCAGTTAACCTTTTTACTGGAAATAAACTCACGCTACGAGCTGCTATGCAGTTTTTCAGCCCCGTCACACTTGACAAACTGATTTTCGACGTTCACCAATCGGATGCCGCTTTTCCCCGAGTCCGTATCCGGCGAGCTTATCCTACCGTTTACGCGCAGTATCGTTGATTTATTGAACGGTAAAAGAACGTTACTTTATAAAACTGGGGTTACTGGAAACCTTATTATAGGTAACCTTGTGTTCTAGGACGTCATCGTTCTGAAATCTGTCGAATGATAAAATGGGATTGCTTTGTTAAAAAAAAAAATTCTAGAGCACTTTACTTCTTCGACACAATTAAAAGAAAATTCATCCGTTTAAAAGAGTCTACCATACAGTTTGAGAAAGAAAAGTATCCCACCACGTTTGAAACTAACTTTCTAACCACTCTAACCCCGAAGAACGATCGTGCGCGCAACGAAACGGTAGCGTGTATTTTTGCTGGTCCATCTGGGCCACGGTTCGCGTGTTCCAGCGTCCTGGACAAGAGGGTGTAATCTATATTTGTTTATTTTGTCGCCGTGGTGTGCGGCGGGATCCTACTTTTCCTCCAGCGGCAGCCTCCGCTCCTAATGGGGACTTCCGTGACAAGGCTAAGATTTGTTGCTCCCTGTATAAATGAGAAGCAAGGATTGCGAGATCCAGCGATAGAAACGGCGTCGGTTGTGTTGCCTCCTAGTTACCTCGAAAACCGAGATCGTTGGACAACCGTCTTTGGACTCGATCGTGCCCTGAATCTGTGGACATTCCAGAGCTATCGGCCAAACGGAACTCTCGCGACGATCGCGTGAGTATTCCTGGAATCCGAGAATTTCTATTTCATTAACGAACAGCTTCCGACAGAACGGGGCGATCCCACTCTTTCCCGCGAATTCCCAATCGGGGAGGGTCGTCGATCCGATATTTAAAGTTCCATACTTCGTGGCAAGTTTCACGAGGTATAGAGAACGAATATAATTGTGTTTGGATATGAGATAGATAGATTTGGAGATGAGGATCAATTTGATGTAAAAATATTTTGTCAGTCATCCAACCTATTTTTTGTTTATCTTCCTTCTCTTATTCCGTCCGTTTCTGGCTCTTGCCTCCAATGATACACGCTTAGAGGATCACCAATGATGACGATCTACAGGCTGCGTCAGCTCGCGGATTCGCGAGAGGATCGTTCGCGAATACCGATAGTGGCGAGCTCGTGGGAAATCGCCTTTTGTCCCCCTCATGTCTCCTGTTTCATCCCCCCTCCTCTTTCCTTGGTCCGTTAACGAGCGGTCTGATAAAACCCCAGTCCGTATCTGTCGTTGTACTGGCAATAAATCAAGCACCGTCGCTCCCGCGCAGGACTCTCCTTGTTAACGAGCTCAACACTCCGTGGATGGCTAGGAGGAGAAAGAGCGCCACGAGCTGCTTTCACAAAGTGTCGCCGACTCCACGGGCGAATAAAAATCCCTACCAACGGCGAGACACCTTTCTTTCTCGACAGGAGACCTGGTGATCGACAGCGATTGCGCGATGAAGGGTTTACGAGCTTGGAACGAAGCGTGTCGAGCTTTTTGTCGATGAATTGGAAACTATACGGGTTGGATTAGAGCAGAATTTGCTAGATAACTCGCGGGGTTTATATCAGGTCATCATCTCATAAGTTCGTGCTGCAAACTGAGCCAATATTTAATTCAAAAAACTACAGTAATTTCATTCTTACTTCAATTATTTTGTTATTTTTATTTTAGAAACGAATAGAATTCAACCAGGAAACACGCACCTTAACAAAGGGTTAAAAAACCAAAGGTAACAAAATTCCAAAGCCCCCCTTTGAGAGATTCTTCGCCTTCCTTTGCGTTTCAACGATGACAAGCGTGATTTGCGATGGCGCGCGATCACCCTTATCAATATACTAGGGATATGTGCAAGGTCTGCCCGGCGTCGGATTACCGTGGTGATCTATCAGTGTACCGATCAATGTTTGACGACGCTTTGCTCAAAGCAAGAGGGAAAGGTAATGGAAAATGTATATCATCACGGATCACCACTCCAGACGACGTGACAGATAGAATGGTTAGAGGTTGTACCGCTATTACGCTCGAAACAATTGAACCGAGTATCGCAATCCGTCATTGGTCGCTCTCTGGCCGATGCATCATTGCCGTGGGACAGCATTTTGGACGTTTATATCGACTAAAAGAGAATTGAAATTAATGCCCAGACCGTTCGTCATTCTAACGCTGTTTTCGAGCTTGGTCGCTATTTTTTTTTTCTTTTTTTTCAAATTCAAGGTAAATTTTAAATCGTCTTTTTCAATGGTGAATCGATCGGCGGTAGGAATTTTGTTACAATTTTTCCTGTCTCTAAATTCGTGTACCTGATGTTTCCTTTTATCCAAAGTTTATTAATTACACACGAAATCTCCGAAGACGCCGTCCCACAGACGTCCCCTCGTGTCGCTGAAAGCAACAGAGATATTTTAGGTCCTAATGCTAGGTGGCTCAACTTGGGCGCTCCATTAGCGAGCAAGCTGTAATACCGCATGCAATTAATTATGGTTTAGGATGTCTGGCGTTCCTCTAGTATCGGATAGAGTGCATGAATCGCGCGTCGATGTACGAATTGATATGTTGATACATGCAGAAAACGAATTGCTATGATCGTTCTCTCTTGATACGATCTTTATTCTACTCAGTAATGGATACAGTCAAAACTAATTTCATGACTGTACCATAATAATAATAATAATTGCAGAAATGTTCACGAATCATACGACACGTTCAACTGTATTTCTAAGCTTGAACATCAAAAAGTGTAAAAACAGCTCCTTCGTTTTCTTAACACCTGTTTTCTTTTCTGTTCCAGGTACGTATTAAGAGAACTACCCAGAACTGCGATAAAATACGCGAACGCTTAAGATCAAAGGTATGTCTTTCGCGGCAAGGTGATATTTCTTGTTCCGTTATAAGTGTTTCTAATCTATGTCACGTATTTGCTAATCCTCTATAATTGAACCGAAGAAAAAATAATTGCCTGCAGATTAGATAAAATAACGCAGTTATGCTTATGCAATTTCCATTATATAACACTCGACGTGTCGAGCTCGTCGTCGTTTCATTATGAAAAATATCACTCGTGAATTTTATACACGGATGGAAAAACCATCGATCGCTTTTAACGTTAATTATGCGGGGCCAGCAATAAATTAATTAAAAGCTGGCTCATAATTTTCGAATTTCGCGGAACGATGGATATTTTCTATTTATCGTTGGAAATTTTAATTAACTTCGTGTTTGATCGGTATTCGCTTAAAGTAACGAAGAGATTAAACAGTTTACAAATATTTTCAAAGTATTTTTCGCGAGGATTTAAAAATAATTATGTTTTCCGAGAGCATCAAACGTTTATTGACAGAACGAATACGTCATTATCTACGTGTGTGATATATTATAAATACCCGACATTATCATTTCTGATTTCGATACCGATATTCATGAGAAATTAAGTATTCCTCGCGGTCAAAGGGTTCGGTATGATTTATTAAAACCAGCTAAAAGAAGCGCGAAAGTAATGAATGAATTAGCTTCTAATTTATAACGTCGGAGAACGTACAAGTTCGCGAGTTGAGTTACAGGTTAGCCTTTAATTGACACTAAAAACGTGCGAGACTTTACATTCTCGCTGGCGACGTGACACGGCCCATATACTCGCGCAATGATACCTAACAATAGCCTTCCAGCTCATTATCCGCTGTCACGCTGCACTTTCTTGCGTATCTGCTTTCGCAATGCAGCCGAGGGTTCGAAATTTCCGGCCCCAAGACACCTGCTGCAAACTGCACACACCTAACTAACGGCTATCGATTTCGATTTACCGATAGCATCGTCGCAGATAACGGTAACGCATGTAATAATGGCTATAGCAATTTCTTGAGACGACTCTGTTTACTATCCGTGGACCAATCATCGTCATTTTCTTTTAGTAGCGCCAAATCGTTAGGAAACGAGGCGTGCGTTAGATTAATTTCTGGGTACTGATTTTCATGGGTATTTAGTGTTTTTTATTCTTGTTTATTGACTTATTAGGTTTAACATATGAGGAATCGCTACGAAATGAATACAATTTTTCCGCTGGCCTGTCATCATCTGCGCTCCTTTTTTATTATTATTATTATTATTATTATTATTATTATTATTATTATTATT
>NC_071976.1:2262205-2282057 GCF_026283585.1 Hylaeus volcanicus | reverse complement strand
TTATTATTATTATTATTATTATTATTATTATTATTATTATTATTATTATTATTATTATTCCAATCGAGGGGTAGCTTTGAAAGCTCATGCGTTAGTCTCCAGTACGTCATTGAACCGGAGTATGTCGATCACATAACTGGTATGAATCATTAAAGGTATCAGCCAGCGTAAATATCGACGGTACGAGTCGCTGGCGGCTCGCAAAGAAAAGGCCGGTCGATAACGTTCGCGATAAAAGTGAATTACGATTGGTCAGACGACCTATATCGCGCTCAGCCAGACGTCAATTGCCGTCGAGAATTTTCCAGATTAGCTTGGGGGTGGGATGGCGTGTGGGAGGGCACGTTTCACGACATTGATCTTTTATGGCTATCGTCTGCTCGGATTCGACGAGTCATTAGCCTAATTAGTCGATACCAGGCCGGAAGTAATTCAGGGGAGTCGTGTACGGTACTTTCCCGCGATCGTCCATCATTTCCTCGTTCGCGTGAAATCTCATTTTCTGGATTCCACGTGTTGCGTAGCATGGACCTTCCGTTTCGAGTCTATCAAATGTGCTCGGATGTTAATATATAGAAAGAAAGTTTCCACGCTGGTTCTTCTTAAAAAATATCTTCCCTTAATGGGAACTAAATAAATCTTTAATTTTTTATCTAAAAAAATAAAGTACATTCCGTAGAAAAATAAATTACACACGTTCGAAATCGGATGGTCGGTGGACTCGAAGTAGTAAGAGCCAGAAGCTTGAATTCGAAGCGACAATGGAGTTATCAGCGTCGCGTGGTAAAATATTGGCAAGTTTAAAGATCGTTTGGAGTAGGCAGGCAATGAAGAGCACTCCTCTACCGAAACACAAAGAACGGTTCGCTTCGGAACGGCAATAAACTGAAGAGTCCTTTCCGAAGTGACCACTATGCAAACCCGTTACACCCTTTCAACGCCTGTGACCGACTTTTTTCATTTGCCCCATCAGTGACGGTGTCGGCTTTGGTGATCTTTTTTTCACGAGTAACCGTAACCAATAACAGAATAACATTTAAAAATCTCAATTAGCAATTTTCAAAAGCGGCGTCACTTAAAAATTTACCATTCGACAATTATTTAAATTCAGCGCGATTCCAATCGTGCACTTACATAAACTAGCACAACGTATTAAACATCAATTTTAACCTATATGATATAAAAATTGTTTAAACCCAGGCTCCCCTGAACCTGAAGATGACGCATCGCAGAGGGAAGAAACGTGTATTCGTCGGGATTTCGGGGATAGGACGTGAAACGTTCGGGTCACGTAACCAATCAGCATCGCTTATTATGCGGAACAAAGGAAATTACGGTGACGTGGACGGAAAGCTGGTGTTTGGCAACGGGAAAGCGTTAACTTCTGGCACGCGTGAACGCCTACACGCACGGCTAGTTGACCAATGCTGTTTACGCGGGCCCGACATAGGTCTCCGTCGCTGGTTACACGGGGCAAACTCGAGTTCTGTCTGTGTTTACGCCATTCGTCTGGCACGCGCGTGCCTCCGCATACTGAAATGCATTTAAAACGTTAACTGGATACACCGAGTAACAGGTACGGCCGATGACGATCGCGAGGGACACTTCGAAGCCACTCTGCCATTGAGGATTCCTCGTAGGCCTCCTGGGTAATGGTTTTCGAGTAATACAGGAAGACAGCAGGACAAATTAAAAGAAAACATTCTTAGAAACAGGAACGTACACTGATTGCTACTACCTCTTCGCTTATTATTTCCAAAAGGGGTTCAAGGATTTTACTTTCGAATAATCTACAAATACATCCAACTTTCAAACAATCGCACGCGAAGGATACGAGCGTTCTGTTATTAAAAAAGAAAATTCTGAAGGAGCCCTTGGAAAACCGTTTATACGATGAATCGATTCCATTGTTCATTTTACACAAGGTAGAGGTAAACGTGGAGAACGACAGAGCTCGTTGTATGGCTGATGTATGCTCGTGTTTGATAACAACAAAAGGAGTTTAACAAACAGTGGTACGCTTCTTGCGACATTGTTTGCCGCACCATCGAGTATCTAGGTGGCGGATACGTATAAACGTGTTTACTTTTTTTTTTTATTCCCGGGGACCAGAATCGTGAATCTTGTTGCGCTACCCTCCACAATTCGCGACAACTCGTAACTCAGAACGTCGTCCTCGACGAGCTTTATTGTGCCTGACTCTTTTTCCTCTCTGTACTTTTCTTTTTTCACACACACACGTACAACACTTTCGTTCTGCTCCTAGCCAGGAGGACAAAAGAACAAGTGCTTAACGATCTCCGTAACAAATATATCGCGATTTTTAATAGCTCCTTACAATTCGAGAAAGGAAACGCGAGGCTGATAATTCTATCGCTTCAAACTCCAGCTGCCTGAACTCGATAAATTACCTTAATTCAAACCCAGAGTTTGAGGAATAATTGAAATAATTTAAAGTTCTTCTCTTTCTCTAATTTATCTAGAGCCTCGGTCAGCGTTTTTCTCTCTTTGCGTAGTTTGACCGATTGTGCGAGCCCGCGAGGACTCTCCCCCGGGTTAGGCGCGCGGGGGAAACAATTATGAGCAGGTACATCCACTGCACGAGATAAGTCGGTGTCATAAATTACGGAATACAATATAAATGCAAATTTAATGTCGGCTAGCCTACTGCTATTTGCGTTTACTCTTTCGGCCCCTTCCGTTTCCTCCAGATCGATTTGACGCCGCGTCTCCTGGTATCGTTTCGCCTTCCTTCCTGTTTTTGCTTAGCAAAATAATAGCAACTCACCCCGAGTTCGTTCGATAAGGACCAGGACATTGAGGCCATTCTGAAAAATAATACTAATAATAATTACCTTCCTTTGTAATAAATTCAAGACGCAACCTCGGCACTTCAAAATAATAAATAAAAATTGTTGTTCTTTTAAGAAATGGCGCTTCGACCCTTTGTCTGGAATATCCCGAGTCTTTCTGTACTACGTGAAATAATAATTATTCCATCGTCGATTAATTCCTACCGAGTCGCGACGATGCCATCGAAGTTTATTAAAATTTCAAAGTTCGATCGATACAATGTTCATTATTTTATTCGACGTAACTCCAACTCCTCGAATATGCATGTATGTTAAGCAAATGTGAGCAAAGCATCGATTAGATAGAAATCAATTTATGAATGTCGTCGTATACCCTTGCGTTGTTATCGTTTAATATTTGATCCTATTATTGGTTGGCGATATGATTATTAAATGAATTGCATGTCGTTCCCTTGAAATGCGTCGTTAAATATTAATATCCCAGGGACGCGTTATTGTTTTATGCCGGGGCGACTCGTAGCGACATTTAGTCGGAGTCGCATGATTATTAAACTTGGACCGACAGGATCTTAAGTACATGAATTTTATTTTATTCTATGAAGTTGAAATCATTTAGTTATTCACACATTCGTGAAGTAATGAATTTTTTCAAAGTAAAATTTAAGTTCTTCTATATTACACTTCGCGTTTATTTACACACGAATGAATGTTCCTCTTAACGCTGCCTAAAAATGAAACATTTTTATCTCGAGGACCAGGAAGACGATTAGGTCGTCCCACGTCGCATTTCTATGAACCTTATCTCGCCACGCAAAGTGCGCTAATCGAGCAAACGGAGTCACGATGCTAATAGTGGACCGTAAATAACGTCGAGGAGCGTTGGAAGCCGTCGTGGCTAAATGAAACGCATTATAAGTCGTTTAATAGATGCGTGCATCGCTTAATAGATTCCTTTGGTCATCCGCTGATTCGCTGCGTTAACCGTTCTCTCGCGTTTGTCCTGATTCCTCTCTATTAGCCTGACTTCACTCGCGTTCCTGACCGGTTGCGCGATTATTCTCTTCGTCGCCTCCTCTCTTTCCACGATTTTATGCCACCGCGTATAAGCGTGCTCCATCGTTACGGGCGCTTTTATCGTATCTTTTATTGCCTGCTCTTGGCGATGGTAACGCGATATTGTTCTATTTACCTTGGCGGTTATTAATCTTCTCCAATGGAACGTGTAATTGGTTTCCACGGCGTAGAGCGAGAAAGCTGCCCGGGGACGACTCCGCGGAGCTATCGATTGTCGTTTCGATTAAAGCCAACACTCGCGGGGAGGAATACGCGGCCTGGAAAATTGGATTCCTTGCGCGATGTTTTGTCGATCGATGAAAATGAATCGTACTCGAGCGACTTCGATCGAGAAAGATTTGCAAGATTCTCTTGATTTAGGCCTTAAGGACCTGATGTCACGGATCTTGATGAAATTTTGTTCGGTTACTCCACTATCTTACATAAAATACCCCAACGAGAATAACAATTACAAAGTTTATTTTTCACCTAATCCATCTGTCGTCAGTCGTGCTATTACAAAGTACTTACATCGAAATCAGATCTAACCGAGTTTACTGTACGAAAAACATGTAAATTCGTTCCTAATCGAGCAGTCTCTTTCGATTAACAAATTCCGTGGCATGAAATTTTAATAAGATATTATCTGAAATTGCCTGGGAGAATGTTAGAACGGTCACGGAACCCCTCTAAATTTAAGTTTAGTCGTTAAATTTACAGGAGAGGCGAACGTATTATTTGCTTATCGTTCGCGTCTATCTATCGTCCTTGAGAATATTAATGGTACCTCGCGCGAACTAGGAGACACGTGTCGTTCGACGTTCAAGGACCTCGTGGACGCCATTTTTCACCGATAATTCAGTCTTCGGTAATTAAAAATGTCAAGGCGCCAGATTCGACGCGATTGCAATCGCTGATTCACGATACTAATGTTCGACGCAAAAATGCCACCGACTTTTGGCAACCCCAGTCTTTTTTTTTTACTCTGAATAAAGTCACCTAAAAATGGTTATCGATTAGTCGAATGTTAGGTATGATATATAAAAGGTTATCATTAAATTACGACGTTGGCAATGTCGGAACAAATCAATGTCCGACTGGATATTCGTCCACGAGTCGAGATATCCAAGCGTGGTGGTGGTGCCATAATCGAAGGAAGACGCGAGCCCAGCGGGTCGTTACGTTTAATCCTAAGCGATACGTTTCCGTGGTAATTTAATTTGCTCTTCTCAGGTGGTGTAGCGGGTGCTCGCCTCGGGGAAGTTCTTTTTTCGCGGCCAAGCGGCCCAGCGGCGCATCTCTCATCGCAGATTAATCTGTCGCATCTACCGTAATCGATCCGCCGCGAGATATATCCGAGGGGGATGAAAGGGGCGAGCACGATGGAACGCGAAGACTCCGTTAGAATCACGGAGGAGTCGCAACCCTGCTCTTCTTCCTGCTTCTTTGACCTGATTAATTCCCCTCGGTATTTCTCGCTCCTAATCCCTCATTCTTATTTTTCGACAGTGGTGCGTCGGGGGAATAAATCCCAGGGAAAATGAGCCCCTGGGAGATTGTAATCTTATCCCTTGTAATTATCGCTGTACCGAGGTAACGACAGAATGAAGCAGTGACAGAGAAAAGGGCTTTTTGAAGAATATAGAGAAAAGGTAGTTCGGGGTTATCGCGTTCCCGAATTAGTTACGATTTGCTTGAAAATTTAAAAGAATTCTGGAGAGCGTGACAGCAGAGTTATGGAATAAAAATTAATTAAAAGAAAAGAATTCGAAGAGTGAAGAAATGATTTTGAAACTCCTTGGAGACTTGCCTGTTTAGGCAGCGAGAAACAGCTGCTTCCTTTTAAACACAGATATTTGCATGAATATCAACGAGTATGCCATTGGATCGGTCCCATCGCTAGTCAGGAGCACAGAGAGCAGACTTCGCCTTATGGGGATTGGCGCCGCTTGACGTAGCCGTATGCATTAGCTGCACCCATAATACGCGCCATCGTCTACCGGTCCTGGAATGGTTATTTGGGTTAAACACGTAACAAATTAATAGCCACAACGTCGAACATTTACATGTTGAGTCACGCGCGATCTCGCGCACCGAGGATACCTTATTCCTCGTTTACCTGCGCACCTCCTCGGCGAGGTATCGACTCGTAAAATGCATGATGTCGCGTCCTCCGTGCATCAGGTCTTCTCATACGTTCGCGACACTAATCGTTCTTCTATCCAAATTAACGTCAACCCTTTACCCTATGATTCGTCTGACTCGTGCTTTTCATCTTTGACTCAAATTCTGTACCACAAGTCCCACGCGTTGTTATAGGCTAGAAATTTAAAATGCATTATGTAATATAAATTAACCCCGCAGAATCAGGCCTTAAAATATTTTCCAGAGGATGAACGAACACCCCCATTATCGTCTCCACATCGACGAATATGAATTCACAATGACTTAGTTTCTCCTGCCGATATTTATCGAATCAGAAAATATCTCCCTTCGCTCCAAGAGCGTATCGGCTCGATAAGAGAGCGCTGGAGAAATCTCTGAAGGATCGTAGCCATAACGTCACAGACGAACGATCTGTTTACGAGGGGATCTTAATTCATCGTTTTATTTCCACCCCTCCAGATGATTCCGATTCCAGGTACGCGTGATAGGGCCAATCGTTATCGTTCGGTATATCGGCCCGGAGCTTATGCGTCGCCGTCTCGAGTTTCATCGCTCTGGGCAGGGATATCTTATCGATACGAGAGTCAACCAAACGCGACTCAGTACGCGGAACGCGTAGCGCGTTAAATACTCTTGCGTTACTAGTATCGAATTCGTTGTTCACCTCGCCCCTCCGTCCAGAGGTGCACGCACCAGAGTATCAAAGCTCGTGATCTTCGATGAATCTAGATCCTTTCCAAGATGAAAATTAAACCCTCGCAACCAAACCAACCCCGAGCGATGGCTTTTATACGTCTCCTGATCATTTTTCACCCGGATAGAATGTTTTAGAAAAGGTAGGAGATCCCTTAGAAATTAATATCGATCCCCAATGGGAGATCTAGATGGTCTAGATCCGCCATTGGTGGTTCGACCCATGCAGCGTTTCGCACGCAGAGGTGATATCGCGCTCGCAGCGAAACGCTCGTGCAATATGCGCGACGTTTCGCCTGAACGAGATTCGCGATAATGCGTGCCAGCTGCGCGTACATACGCGTCGCATTGTTATGTCACCGTGATATCTCAATTGCCCCGGAATGGCCAGCGAATTATTTACATTACGAGTTTACGTACCTGCGAGCCCGACATTGTTCTCGCAGATTGCTTGCACTGCTTCCACCGCGAGCATGTCCGTCTCCCATGTTTTCCACTTGTTTACTCACTCTCGTTTATTTACTAATTCCTAGTTCGAGCTAAGAATGGAGTGTATGGAGAATATTTCGGGGTGAAAAGAAAGTATTTTGGGGGGTGACATTTACGATAGGTGATATAGGTATCATCGATGAGTTTCATTTAGAATTTATTTGGATAAAATTTTCTTGAATTTTTAGGCGCAGAGAAGATTACTGGTCATTCTGAAATTTTTTATGAAGATTCCACGCTATATTTTGTACACTTTCGCGTTTTTCAATGCTCACAGTATGAATACAAATTGTTCAGAAAATTAAGAGAACTTCTTCCCTTTGCTTGGCGAAAATGATGAAAATCTCGCTCGTTCGGATCGTGTAAGTGAAATTTCCTCCGTGCACTCCGCGGATTAAAGCAATTAGGTTCAATGAAGTTTGTCGTGCACGCGTTACATTCCTATGCAAATAAGATTTCATTTGTCATCGCCATCAGGAGTTGCGTAGTCGTGCGCGCCACGTAAGTCGAAGGTTATTACGCTTCCGATAAATATATCATTATATACCTTTCCAATGATTGACTGCGAGGCTTTTGTAACGCAATATATACGACGGTTACGTAAGTTGCGTTCCCGTACGACTCGCGAGTAAACCAACGGTAATCTCCGTATCGATTACCGAAAGCATTCCGAAGCTAATCACGATCCAAGCGGGAATTTTTCTAGCGTCTAATAACGCGCGGAATTCAGCTGAAAGGAAACGAGCCAGAGTTAACGAAAATGCAAATTTCTCCGAATCGAAGAAATTTCTCAGACCAAAAAAGATTTGCTCGTTTTTACCAGGAGAACCCTTTATCATTAATTTATCATGATAATTTAAGCATGATAATCAAGCTTACAGAGTATATTCTATCCTTAACTATAGTTCTTTCCCGAGCAATTCTAAATCTACCCCCAAAAAACGATCGCAAAATAACCCAAGAAACCGATCTAATTTTCTCCCCCTATTCATTTTTCATCTCGCCGCGAATTCCCATCGATTACTCGCTCCCTCCTCTTCCCTCGCTCGCGTGCGATCCGCTTCTACGCAATTCCTCGCGCTGGACCACCTCTGACTCTCTTCCCCGTAATCGTCCTCTTCGTCTTATTACTTTTCCTCTCCTCTTTCTTCCTCGCGTTCTTCTCCTGCTCTTTTTCTTGAGGCCACGTAGCTCGTTGCATTCCAGAGCCGCGAGTGGAAGGACCTCGCCAAGGTAAGCGGGTCCCGTCCATCGTTCTTGAATGCTGCTGTTTCGCGCGCGCGTGTAAAGAGTTACGCGTGATCTCACGATGGCACGCACATCCCTCATTGACGTGCCGGCCCGTCCAATCCGCGATACGATGCACCAATCTGCCGGCGCAACGCGCACCTGCTCTTTAGAGGACCGTTCTCCCATTTTCGATGTTATCCTATACAAGGTCCTATACAAGGTCCTATACAAGTTGGTCCTTGTATTTTTTAAATCCATTTTAAAGTCGATTGTACTGATCGATACATCAATATTTCTATGTAATTTTGGTCATCCTATTCAAAAAATCAACTACTTCTCTGCAACTTCATTCAATCACCGACTTACATGCAGTTTGATTTAAGCAAGTCTATCGGAATAAATTAATGGAATAAATTATTCCTGTACAGTATCGTTCATTCTATTCGATAAATCAATTACCTATTAATCCTACATAGTTTGCATCCTACACGAAAGCCACGTAATTTTGTCGACATCAATCATTTCTATAAATCTTCTCTCGATGCTGCTGTTTCGTCCCTTCGCGAAGATCCCGAATGGTCTACCTGTAGCACACACGTTCATCATCGGCGTGCCCGTGATAAATATGATGCACCGAGAATGCACCTGTCGGTGTCGACCACCTCGTCGATTTTCACCAACCCATTACCACGAGGTCCCTCGCCGTGGCAGCGTTTCGGTCGTTACAGGTGGTCCTCGTAAATTTCGTTCCTCGCGAAGAACTTACAACCCCTCTTATGTGTCACTAAAAGGCATTATACGTTACGTAGACAAAATAGATGATTAAAAATAGAATCATTTAGAATCATTTAGTCTGGATATGGCTAGTGGAGGTGTATTTTTGTATCCACAGTTTAGTTTAATTCCGACGGTGTTTTGAATGCGTATCTGCATCGTACGCGGAAGTTTCGGAGCTCCATAACCCATTTCGCGGGGGTTCCCCTCCGTTATCGGCCCGCAGGTGTCTCATTAACACTTAGGTCGAAGCGGCTGTTGCGCTAAACGCGAGAGGCACGCCGCGCTAAGTGAAACGTAGAGACGGTAAACGGAACTGTCCTCAATATTCGAGGATGGTGGAAAAATGTTTGCCGAGGGAACGGTAAGAAGGTGCTAAAATTCACGAAGCGTCGACGTTCGCGGCCGTTATGGCCTTTGTCGTGGCTATAAATCTCCGAGGAACTTCCGCGATCGGGATATTTTCCCTCGGATGGCGAACGCGAATTCTTGGAAGCGATTTATACACAAAAATCTTCTCTTTCCACGAAATTATTTTAAAAGAATCGCGGTGGGTTTGTTCGAACCTCGTTGTTGCTCGAGTTATATAATTAACTCGTGACGTTGATGCTTGAATTATATACCAAGAAAAATATTTACGTCTCTCTAGCCCTCGTTGGGCTACTGAGTAATTAAGCAATTATTCGATAAACCGTATGTTTAGTGCAATTGCGGTTAAACTTTCAGGTCGTGCGTTAATATCCATAAGTTATGAATATTAATCATGGCTGAAATATAAAAATAAACAAATGTAGATTTAATTAATCGCAAGAAATATGGTTGTTCCACAAAAATATTAAAATTGCACAAGTACCGGGGAAACATAGAGTACCATATACAAGATTTCAAAAACTGCATGGTGCTTACCGCACCGATAGGACCGCCCGGGTCCGAACCAAGTTTTTTCCTTGAAAATTAGCAAACTTTGAAGCGTTACAGCTTGAAAACTAACAAAAATCGGGTAAATACATTAAAGCTTAATGAATTCGTCTTGAAAAGTACTATCGCATGGTATAACAAAAAATATACAGTTCCATTCGAAAAACGAAACTTGACCATCATATCTCGTTAAATAACAAACTCAACAAAAATTCCTTCTCGCTGAAACATGACCCCCATTTTACCATGCAATTTCCATATTTGAAATTTTGCATTCGGCCGATAGTTTTGGAGTTCGAGCTCCGTATTACTTAGGCTGGGACACTTTGTATATCTCTCAGATACCCACCCCCTGCTTCCAGCCCTTCACATTTCTTTTGCCCGTAGTTTCGCCCGAGTAGCCCCACCCACCGATGTAATATGATCCGAACCGATTGTTACGCTTCTGTCGAGTGTTTTCTTTTTCTCGGACCTCTTTCTCCTTTCACTATCTGTCCTTTTCTACGTTCGACGCTCGACGCCTGGCAAGTGTAAACACATAAAAACACCTCGAGTGCAATGTTTTGGGTCTCCGATTTTGCATGCCTCATTTAGTCCATACTACTGTATCTCCTAATGTTTTGCCAACAAACTTCGAGTCTAGAGAAGGACAGCGAATGAAGAAGAGGACGGAACGACACGCGAAAATGGCGACCAACGCCGGGATTATTTCGGTGAGACATGTAGTACATATGATGCGACTTACGTCGTGTTTGGTCTCATTTTAATCAGAAAAATGTCAGGAATATGATGGTAACAGTTTTACAACAAAGACGGTAATAATAAAAAAAAGTTTGATCGTTGCGTTAGCATTGTCTCGTCGAGATATCCGATCCCGGATCATGTTACTGTTCATTTATCGTAGAGAAACTTGTGCATTTAAGGAGACTGTTGAATTATATACGTATTATCGGTAGTTTCACCTGGATGAAAGAAGACCTCCATTCGAGTTTGCCAACAAAGATTGATTTATGCCCGACTTGGGTCCCTCAGTGGGAAGGGACGCGACGTTTCGGGAAACGACGCTCCCGGAATTGCTGATAAAGGCGCATTAGTTTCTTGGATCATATTGATGATGGATGATCGAAAGTCGTCGACTTCTTGAACTTTCACGCCCACGTTGTTTCCATTTCTCGACTTCCGTTCCATTGGCTTTCATCCGCGCATCGAACGTATTATTCGCGGCACTTTCGCGTAGGATCGACGTTGATGCTTTTCAATAATGTTTACGGCCGTTCCTTAGTTCCAACAGAGGGCAACCCAAATAGTTCCTTGGCGCAGATAAATGTAACGCTGCGTGATAAATTTCAGTCTCTCGGGATTATTATTCGAACCACTCTTATAATTATTGGCAGACATGGAAAAGGCGTATTCTGTTAAAAAATAGCGAAGAACAATTGTTCCGTATCTACCCTCCCAGAAACATTTGCAACTCTGATAAGAAATATTCGATTTTATTCTCTCGAACTCGTAATAATTGATTCTCAATGGCATCCTAGTTAGGAGCAGAAATTTTCAGGGATCCTGAGGCGAAGGTATCAGGAAACGAGAAAAAGGTTTCCGTAACATTCCTTTTGTCCTGTAGCGTCGAAGGTAGTTTTCCCAGAGGAAAACTTTCTGTCCCGGTGGTAATACCACTTTTCTCGCCCTCCGAGCGTTGCCAGCGCGTAGAATTTCCACCTTAAGGCTCGATCGAGTGTAAATAAAGCGCAGATACGGTGTGCAGAACTATATGTGAGGGCACAGGACGGTGGAACGAGCGAACGAGCTCGATTCTTAGCGCTCGCGTGAGCATGACCCGCGCAACACTCGCTCGGAATTCCACGGCAAGTTCTTTCTTTCTTTCCACAGACACGTAGGCTTGTCGCTGAGAAGAAGATTTTTCGCGATTTTATAATGCGAATGCAATGTTGCTATACGCATGTGACTGTGATTTTGCAGAGCGTGTTCGCGATACTTCGTCCTTTTTATCACAGTCTACGTATACACCCAGCTAAATCGAACCGTGCTCCGTTTTCTACCCTAGAATTATTTTTAATTTTGCAAGGGTTAACGTGTTTCTTCACGGGACTCCGACAACAAAAAATGTTCGCATCATATCTCTGCGCTAAACACGCGAATTCGATCGTTACACAATTTGCTAAATAGAAGCGTAACAAATGGCACGAATACGAAACGTAGCAAGATCGATGTTACGTAAGAGCATATTTCGTTAGCGGTGTTTATTTCGATCGGAATTGTACAATCATGAATGAATGCACCGACACGGGGATAGGAGCGCAAAAACAGATCACGCGAGAACGGATTGCAATCCATTGCGTTACTTATGGCGCCAGTAAATTATGGGCCTGGGAGAGAGCATTTCGCGCCGCGCCACACCTCGCGTCGTTGCTCTTTTTCTCTTAAATAAATATCACGGCAACCATACGCGGACCGTTCAAACGGCAAATTGACAAGGAGGTATTCTTTCTCGTTGCCCGATCGAATCGAATAAAACGAAATGGAATAAACAAGCTCGGGGGCTCGTGCGCGCGTTGCAATTAACAAAATTGAATGTTACGCCGTAACGAATGCTTGGGATACGATTTCAAAACGTTTCGAGGTACGAGTTGCCGTGATTCGCGTAACGATGAAACGGAAACGACGCTTTTTCGAATGATACTTTTAAGATCAAAGATTCGTCGTTAGTGGACGGGCTAATATCGATGTGTGAGCTTGATAAATACCTGCGATGCGAAATTTCTTTGGCAATTAGCCGTGGGATAGGGTTTCGAGGCTTGAAGCAAATAGAAATCATCGAGTTAGTGTAGTTTTTTAATTAAGGTAGTTGTTCCGTGAATTTATTAAGTGAAAGATTTTAATATTATAAAATTTCACGTGGTTGTTCTTTGATTAAATGTAAATTATTTTATGAAAAGCATTTTCTAAATAGTTCTAAATTTCTCGTTTTGGATAGTTTTCCGAATAAATGCATCCAGTGATCGTCGATTCGTCGATCTCGATTCGCGGCGGGCAGATCGCCGTGGCATTAATCATACGTCCAATGCGATTCTGCCGTCTTGTTGGGATCTACGAGGCGGTTATGCATCGCGGAAAGAGAAAGAAGGGAACGGGATAGCCGCATCGTGGTTTCGCGCGAGAAGTATTTATGAGCCGGTAATAATACTCGATCTGCAACGACGAGCAACGACCAGACGGCTGGAGACCTGCTTGTCCCTCTTCTGGAACAATGTTGGGCGTGGTTCGACTGCTCGTCCAACTCCACTTGCCCGTGGAAAAAGCCTGGCAACAACGATGTTGCTGAACTTCCACGGTGTCAGGTTAAAACGTATCAAATTTTCTCGCTCTTAACACTTTGGAGCAGAGAAAAATGTCTGAGTAGTCGGTGCTTTCAGGCTTGAACAGCGCAAATTTTATTTATTTTCTTGCATCTTCTATTCACACGATTTCATAGAAATTTTTCAGAGGCAGCTCCCAAATAATTTCCAAGCGGAATAATTAAACCTTCTAATCGGAGAGGAATTTTATGTTGGAGGAAGCATCTGGAACATGTTACTTGAACAGTCGTAGATTTAAACTTGAATCTAAGCTTTTCGAGTTTTTACCTCAGTTCCAAGAAAAAAATTCCCTCGCGTAGCGAGCATCGTTCAGAAGCATTCTTTATGGCACGTAATGTCCACGGTGATTCGGTACTTGGCATACGGTGGAAAAGTATAGTCAACATTATTCACGGGAAACACGTTCTCCGGGCGAATTTGATTTCCTGGACTTCCGGCACTTTATTGTCGCCCCGGTCGCGTTACTCTTGTACGTGGTCGTAATGGAAACTGCCCAGGGCGCCCACATTGGATAATGGCCAGGGAATCGGGTTAAAGACAAAGTTACGAGCCCCTCCAAGCATTATTTTCCATGCCGCGAAACCGTGGATTGCCGACCCATCGATGGTCTTCCTGTAGGCTATGCCTGATGGACTTTTTCCAATTCTTCTGTTCTGTCTCGTCGAATTTATGGAAAATTTCGATTCAATTATACACGACGAAGGGCTTGAAACATTTCCAATTATCAGTTTTTGTATCTTAATATCTTTAATAAAATACGTGTATGTTTTGTCCACGTGGAAATCTGGAGACGCTTCGAGCGATACCGCGAATCCCAGCTACTTCCTCCGTCATGGCGGTAGCAGTTCCTGGCGAATGTAATTGAAACAATTAGACCGGCACTTCGTTTTGCCGGCCGTGTAATTTTCGTTCCGCCGACACAGCCCCGTGTTCAGGACCAATGGCGCGTGTCTGACCTCAAAACGGAACAGACAATGCATAAATAAAATCGACGCTGCGTCTGAGAGGCGTGACAACGTTCGTTGAGTCGATTATGTCGGAGACATCGATAGAGACATTCAACGTCAGTGGAAATTCCACAATTTCCGGAGTCCTAACACGTTTAAAACGCTTCTATAGATCAAGAATCCCTCGATGTCGAAGAAATTCAAGTATAAAATTTGTATTAATTTATTATTAACTTCATGGAGCTCTGCTTACGCAATTATCAAGGGAGTTGGGAAGAAATCCGTAATCAGGTGCCGATAGACGAGGCTTTCGATGTATACACGTCTCAGTCGCCCGAGTTCGCTCGTATCTATCCTGGCAGAATGAGGAATGGAAGATCCTGTCCAACGCCGTGGCCTGGAAAGTGGCTGGCGAGCCGCGAAAGAAACGAGAGCGACGGTATGCTAAGGCGCAGATTCATCGGTAGATCGTTGGCTATGAATAGGAGATAAATAGACAAAGCGGGGAGAGAAAGGGAGGAAGAAAGAAGGAAAGACAGGTAGGAACGCCACGAGGTGTTGCAAACAGAATAGTCAAGGTTCACGGGAGAGGTATGCGGATCTGAAAAGCCGATAGAACCGAACGAACCAAGCGAGCTTTCGCGAGCCTAATGTGTACGGGGATCGCTGTTCTTGAACCTTCGTATCACGACAGACAGGGTGAACGAATTGTTTACCTCGCTCATTATTGCTCGTTCGATTGAAATAGAAATATTTTTTTAGTAGTAACTTGGTGGTAACTTAATTTCAAAGTTTGCAGGTATCAGACTTGAGTAGTTGTGGGAATTTTAAAGTTCTTTATCTTGTTGACTGCCAGGGTCATTCGTGAAAATTTCTACGAGGTTAAACTACTACTCTAAACATGAAAAGTGCCACGATCGGACAAGAAGAGTCCAACCACCTGCTCATCCACAGTGGACGTTTAGACCATGTCCTGACATGCTACCGAGGAGTTCGAGACGCAAACGATCCTAAAATTGATTTCCGCGCATGCTTCCTGGGAAAGCAGCGCTGGTTCACCTTGTGTGGAATAATGATTGGTTACGATCGCCGCAAACGTACTTGACAAGAATGCAGTTTCACTAGCGGCGGGCGCCGTTTTTCCGCTGCCATCGACCGCGACCAACGCCGGCTCAAGATGTCGGCGAAAGGATTTCTATTTCCATGGAATTACGTCGTACACCTTCCAGCGAGATCTATTGCGCCGTCTGCTCTCCACCGACAGCCAGTTTCGCATCAGGAATATCGTTGCTACGTCGCCTTCGGAGGTATTGCGACGTCCTGTCCTCGTGCTCGAGTAAACCGAAGATAAATCGTTCGCTGCGCGTACGCGGGGTGTCCTTTCGGTTTGGATCGTCGTTGATGGATCTACGTGGATGAAATTTTGAAGATGATACGTACTGGTCGACAGGATTTTTGGAACTTTGGAAATTAATTGATCGGGCAAGGGTTGGAGGAAATTAAGTCGGCAATATGTTGAGATTAAGCGTTTAGAGTTATCGTTCTTTAATCGTAAGAAGAGTCGAGTTAGAAATTTTATAGGCCACGTTAAAAACAATTGGAACAATGATCAATGAGATGCAGTCGTTGATGGAATTATTAGAGATCCATGGAAAGACGAAACAGGATTTCAAAATTTATTCAAGCATATTACTCAGTTGACTGAGTCACTTTATGCGAGTCTTTTAAGAGATGCCTGTATATTTCATTAACATTCAAGGGAATATGTTTTCGAACAATTTGCCATTAAATTTGCATTTGAAAGCGAAGATCAAACGCATCGTCCTTGGCGTTTCTTGTCGTTGCGTACAAGAAGGCGAACTAGTTCGGTTTTTGTTTTTCATAAGCGTCCTCGCGAGGATTTCGTCCTTTCCAAGCATTGCGAAGACCAAGGCTGCGATATCGCGATCGTTTTGTATTCTTTATGCGGATATTGTTGCGGTACGCTCGAACCGTCTCGGTTGAAATACCGCTTTAAATAACAAGAAATATTCTCCTTTTTCTACCCAGGAAAATAGTTCCTGGACTAACGCGCTTTTTGTGTATGCTTAAGATCTCCTTAAAAGATGATTAGAATCTCATTTGGAATAAGTCAATTACCCGTTTGATAATGTACGTTTTCGCGTGGTTCTCAAGCAAACAGATTCCCCGTTAACAAAACGTTTAAAACAATTTCACCGCGAGCATACCTCGAGTCATGAGAAAACGGCATTTCTCACGGTAATCAGACATGTTTGATTCCGGCGCAAGTTGGCCCGACCGCTGGATTGGCAGCGTGTAATTTCTGGGCTAATCGTACACGACAGTCGAAGCAACGAATCTCCAGATGTCTGCAATCGTCTGCGTTCCCTCGTACCGATGCATTTCTTACACGAGACAACGAAGACGACCTTTCACTAGTCGCTGACGAATCTGTTCAGGCGGTCGTCAAAACCGCGAGCTTGGCCCCGCGGGGAGCCTTCCGTATTCCTATCGAGTCAAGTTCGTGATTAGATTCGTTGGATATCGTGACCTCGATGCATTTGTAGATTCCAGCGTACATGCAGGTTGACATTGATTAACGGCCATCATCGTTTCATACCTTTTCCTTCTGCCCCACCGCGTCCAGTGTAATGCATCGCGTCATTTTTCTTTGCTCGAAAACTGGTATATGGCCTCGAGTTTGTCAAGGTCGATTTATTTATTCTCGCGACGATATCAATTCTCCGAAACGTGTTTCCGAAAAAAGAAAATGTCTCGGCTTCGAATTGAAACGTTACGGTCTCCTAACGACATCTGGAGAATGTTTAAACGCGCGACACTTGCATGTACATTTTCAATTCTTTCTATTTTTAAATTATCTTTTAGGACAGTTATCAAATTTTTCAGCGAAGAACGAATCTCCGAAATTTAAATAGTATCGAGAATTTTGCAAACACACGAGAACGTTTCAAAACAAGAACCCCTTGATACGATTTGGCAACAAAGTAACAGTCGAAAGGCTACATCGCACAATGTTTTACAGAGAGTGCAAACGATTGTTTAGACAGCATGATTCGGCGCGGGCGTACAAGAGGTATTTTCTCAACGAAGCATCTTATTGAAGCTGCGGCCGTAAAACCTGTCAGGGAATAGAATGAAGGGAAGCGCAAACACGATAATGAATTCGCTGAAAGCCTCCCGGAATAACAAGTGCGAAATCAGTGGAAATTAGCCAAACCTGACGAGAAAATAATACGAACTGCACGGAGAATGGCGCGAGGGTGGTATAAATATAAAAACTAGTCAGAGAAAATAAACTAAGGGGTGCAAAACACACTTTCTCTACACGAGCAACATTATAGTTTCTTTCGTGAGTTACTTCTTGATAAAAGGAAAGAAACTTTTCAGACAAACTAACGATTCCAGCGAAAGCAGTTAGCATCCCCTTTTTACCTCGCTATCTCCCCCTATTATGCCATCCCCTGTACCAGTCCACGCATTCGCGTGGCAGGAGCGATTCTTGAATTTGCTCATCCGCGGCTGGTGCGCCGCGTTCTTTCACGTTCGACGATCTATGAATAGATCATACCATCGCTGGCTGGCTTCTTCTCCTCGTTCTCCAACCTGTCGTCTCGGTTGATACACCGGAGAGACTCGGTCGCGCACACCCCCGCGGAGTTCTCGTTTCCTACTGTTTCCCGCTTCACAAACGTCTCCGTAATCTTCCTTGGTATCGACAAGAAAACGATAGCACTCGTTCGGTCGTAGGGGGACGTTATAACGCGACATGGTCGCTGATCGATCCCGTCGCATTGCCCGACGAAGCGTAAACCCCTGAACGGCCATTACCGGGAAAGGCTGAAAAGCCTCGCCGGAGTCGACTACTTACTCGACCGAACGACAACAGAGGAAAGTCCGTACACGGTCCCCGGCCATTATCTGCACGCTCGATTTTCCTACCCCCGTGCTTTGCATGCACCGAGTGCCACCACCGCTTGGTCACTGGAGTAAGCCGAAAGGTCGTTGACTTTTGACACGCTGACAAAGAGCTGTCAGCCGCCCAGGTTCCGTAGGAAACTCTGCAAGGAAAATGGAACCTTGAGAAAGAAGAAATAATTAAAAAAAGGAACACAAGAACGAAGTGCAATTAAGAAAGCTGAGGAATGGAAGAAAATTGGGACAGAAGATGGATAGATAAATTCACACGTGTTATAAAAGCATTTGCTTGGATTACTTCGTGCTGGAAGTACCATCCACCTTCCCCTTGTTACCATCTTTCCACTCGGTCGTCTCCGTGTCTCAATGGACTCTGGATCACGTGCGTGGACAGGACGAGAGGCACTCGCTGGCAAACAGGATTGTGTACCTAGCGGGTTTCTAGCACGGTCGTTCTAATTGCAGGTAAAATCAGGAAGCGGAAGGTTAGTGGTACGGCGATGAATCATTCGATCGATCGTCGATAATGAGTTTCGTCATGGGTGTACGTGCCACCCACGTGGCACGAACGCGAAACACGTGAAAGAGAGGCGTCCAGTGTCTGGTGGTACCAGGCGAGTCGCATACTGCGTCTCATTCCTCTTTGGTCGTTCAATCGGATGCGTCACAGGAAGCCTGACTGACTGGTCGACCGGCTGATGCTCCTAACCTATCGTACGGTCAATTCGTTTTATTCCACTCATTTATCGCGTTAGCCAATTGGCGTACTTGCGGCTCCGTCTGCGGCGAAGGGGATCCGCCGAGTGTTCTCGGGCTTCTTTCGCTAACTCGTTGTGGATCGACAAGGGGAAACCGCGTTGTCATTGGGTGAGAAGCTGGTCGAAATTTTAGGGAGCGTTTCAGAGACGAGGAAAGAGTGTAACTTTGGTTTGTTTCTAAATGTGGTCCTGGGATGTGTTAGGATCAGGCATAAACTGTAAAGCTACAGGTGTGATCAAAATTCAAAAGTATGTACTGTTTGTTTTATTGGTGGAGAATGTGGTACTGGTGGTCGTTCAATAATTGTAACGAAAGTATAACGTTACTTGAAACAATTTTAACTGAAAAATGCTGAAAATATGCTTTACAGTATCCCTGAAAAGTTCTTGCTCTCTCCTCCTCCAATTTTTGCAATCTTTCGAGTATTTTTCTGTTTGCCAACGGTGTCCCAGTCTGCGACCGCGGTAGGTGACACGTAGGCGGACTTTTATCGCGGCAGAGATTGGAATTTCGCGTCGTTGCACGGCGTCGGTACGTGAAAGTAGCCGCGTGTACCGGATAGACGCACGCGACCGCTCGTAGGCAGTCAATCCGGTCGCGAGGAGATACGCCCAGGCGGAAGGCCGCCAGGAATTCATAGACAATGAGTTTCTCTCTCTCTCTCTCTCTCTCTCTCTCTCTCTCTCTCTCTCTCTCT
>NC_071976.1:2218757-2262195 GCF_026283585.1 Hylaeus volcanicus | reverse complement strand
CTCTCTCTCTCTCTCTCTCTCTCTCTCTCTCTCTCTCTCTCTCTCTCCACCCCCGCCTCCTCGTCGTCCTCCACTTCCCGCCGTCTGCTCGTCATTCTCTCTCTTCGTCGTCCGCTGCACTTCCGGGTTAAACCAGACGCCCGCTACGCCGACCGTTTCCTGTCTGCGACTAAAATGGCGGGAAAACGGCGGCTGCCAGAGATGATGCATCGCGATACCTATCTGCCGAGGTCAGGGTGCTCCTTAACTCTTCGAGGCGCGCGGTTTTGAAGGCTAATAAAACTCAGGCTGCAGCAATTCGAATCCTCTCGGAAGCATTTTCCAAAAAGATGGACTCGTACCACTTTCCAATGGAGCAAGCGTCGCACGAGGCTGCCGCAATGAACGTAAAACGGTTCTCGAGACAAATTATTCAAGCACAGAATTAAACCAGACTTCGCTACGAAATTCGTGATAATTATATCGAACTCTGACGTCGATGCGTGCGATAGAGACGTTCGTCTTTCGTTCCTCCAGGATCGGTGGTAGGCAACGCGGTGATAGTAAACGATACAGAATTTTCGAGCTGTATCTTCAAGTTAGCGGATCGTTTTATTAAAACCAGATAAATACGAATAAAAATGTCGTCGGAATGCGAACCCGGAAATCAGCTGGGTTTCAGTAAAATGCGATTTCCTGGTCTGTTTCTGCTGGTGACTTACTTTCGTTGCGTGACGTTTCACAGGAAATTGGTCTTCCCAGTCTCGCGATTATAAATCCCCTTTTCCTTGTTGGGACATTTAAAAGGCCTTGCGTATTCGTACGTAATAAACGGCTCCTTTGGTACGCGAATGCGAATAAAACGTTAACCTGTGGTAGCATCCTACTACGGGACACTTTATTTAAAATTTCATTAAAAATTATCGTAAGTAATCTTTCAGATAGTAAAATACGGAAAGAGTTTTTTATAATAATAACTTATTACGAAGTTACGTAGAAATATAAATTGAAAAATCTATATTTTGAACATCGATAACTGTTAACGAGTGCGATACGTGGTCAGTGTAATTTTCCACGTGAAAGTTGGGGAAAAATGGAGCTGTACGAGGGAGCAGAGCGTGCACATAACCGGCCGCATGCGGCGACCACGTTTTCGTCCGTGCAAACAGAATGAGGAAGACCCGGCGCAGATCCGGGAAGACGAGAAGCCGGTGGGGTCCACAAAGCTGGCCGCACGGCTTGCACTGCGCGGAAGCAGCAGCTGACGCGTCGCCGTGACGTCACGGTTTGCGTGGGTCGGCATCCCGACGGCGGACGTCGCTCGATATTCCACTCGCCCGAGCGACGCTCCTTTCTACTACGGTTCCTTTCCTCTCCCACCTCCCCTCACCTCCCTCGTGCTCTTACGCTACTCTCATTTTTCCTTTCACCCCTCCCTTCGCTATTCTTTCTCTCCCGCCTTTTCCACTCCTCTTTTTTCTTCTCCCTTTGTCTCTTACACGCAGTTTCGTCCTACTGTTTTTTCCTCTTTTTTTACTCCCTTCGTTGTTTCATTTATTATTTCGTTTATCGTTCTTCGTAATCCCCTCTTCCTTTTTCGTTATATCGAGCCACTACCCGTCCACCCCCTCCGCTACGTTCCACCCCCACCGAGGTGGCTCTTCGATTTGATTTTTTCCACATCCTTCCGTTCATATTCTTCTCTCCCCTGGGTGGCATCGACGGAGGAGCAGTGCTATCGGTCAGATTTTTTTACGAGTGAGGTTTTCGAGGGTTCCGAGTCCAGGAGTACGAGGACTCCTCGATGACCTCTGTTTTATCTGAAATCTTAAGAGTGATTGAATGAGATGTTGACACAGGGAGTGCTATATTTCATGTCAAAAGTATGTTATCAGAAAATCGCGTAGGTGATTCTTAAATACTGGCCACCCCTAAATTTTTTGGAAAATTTTCACCCTAGAGGGTGTCGTATAGAGTCCAGGTTTAAAAACGCTGCATCAGCCGAATCTCGCCTCTTTCACACACGCACATGTCAGCATAAATTCAACCTACCCCTACACAATTGCGCTGCGATAAAAGAAATTTCCTCCGCGAGACTTAAAATCCTTGATTACGCATTCCAACTGTGAAAAGCGAGAAAATTTTATACGTTCCGGCCGGGAAAGTTCCGTGCAAGAACGTTTCCAGTTTTTCCCTGCACTCTTTCCGGGTGTATCTGCTGGCTTCTCTCCGGATCCCACTCCCGCTGGTCATCCCTCTCTCCCGATCGCGCTGCATCCTCTCCTTTCTGCGGTGCAGTACCCCGAGCAGGGCGTGACGTCACGCCAGTTGCCCTCGCCCAACCCGTGTCGGTTGCACCAGAGCTGAAACTCACCCTGGGAAGCACCAAAACCAAATAACCCCCTTCTCGTGGCACCTCTATCTATTACAGGGCTCGAATCAAACTAGCCTCCAGCAAGTTCGTTGCCTCCGTTCGATCAACCCTCTAACTTCACCCACGACAAGGCGGTTTTCATGCGTGTTAAACCATTGTTCTCTGTCGATTATCTCAGAAACGCGATCCTCTTCTCCCGGAGACTAAAAAGTTTCTTAAGGGACGCTCCAGGACTTTGGTTTTCAATCGAACACAGGTGGGGTGGAATTTTTCTATTGTAAAACGTCGATGGAGTGATTCCGAAGACAAGGGTTCAGCTCTGCTCTGTTCCATCAATTTAATCTCACCCTTCAAAATTGAAGTTTTTAATGAAACGTAACAAAAGCATAAATTTCCATGTAGGCGTGGACTCACACCGCTAATAAGCAGCATCCTTCCCTTCAAAGTTAGCAATGAAAGATTCCCCTATCGATTGGTGAGCGTACTACTACTCCAAAAATAAGTTCGCGTAATTATTCAGACGACCTGGCAGAATTATTTAAAAATCGTCCAGAATAGAAAACCTATACTCACGGGAGGATTCTGACACGAAGGCTCGAACCCTTAAGGTTAGCCCCATTTATAGAATGCACTCTTCGGAGTACGCCAATAGGAGACTCGTATCCATAGTTAAATTACCACGCCACTCTGAAATTTCACTGCCCGTCGTAAACCCATATAGCTAACCTATATTTTCTTCTCTGTTGCAGGTACGTAGGATTCCTCTCGAAACCACGAGTAGCTAAACGCTTGGAGGCTGCACGGACAATGTTTCAAAATTGGTAACATATTTCTCGAGAACCAGAGACGGGCAAAATTTGTATGTAAATTATTCTGTCCATAGACTAACCTTCTCGACTCAGAAACTCTCAAGTCAAGAATATTCAATGATATTCTCAGTTCTTTTCTTTTTTTTTTTTTTTTGTAATTTACACTCGAAAGTAAAAGAATCGAATTTGACTAATGCATTTATATTCCTCCCTCGTTGAACGAATGCAATCATTTAAATTATAAAGTATGCAACGAGAAATAAAAATTCAGAGCTGTCCAGTCGAGTAAGCGTATCGAATAAATCGCTGTACGACGGTTCTGGTCGCGGTCCATTATTCCAATGAAATTTTGCCCATCTCTGCGCCCGTTGAACCCGGTCTGGAATCGTCGAAACGAAATGATCCAAGTTCGTCGCGCAAAGTTCCGCCTTTGTCGGGGAACGGTTTGTTCCTGAGCCTTTCAGGAGTGGCCCATTTACGGGTCGGCACAGTTTCGAGAATCGACGAATCGAAGGCACAGCCTTATCGAGACGAGGATGGAGCTGGGGAACGACGAACGCGAGCGTGTACGTAAACGTGAAACCGGATCGGGTCGTCGGGACGAACAGTTTATGGGGGATGACTGCGATTAGCGTCGCGAGAGCTGCCTCTCTTCTTTCTTTTCTTTCGTTTGCTCAGGCGTCGCGATCTCGTCGTGCCGACACGCTTAGGCGATCTGTCGAGACGAACATTTTTGCGCTTTTTTCCCCTTCGTTACGGCCTCCCCCCGCTCGTCGAGTAACGACTAATGACGCGACGTTGGAGAAATTTTAACACGGAGCGAAGGAAACACTTAATCCTCCGTCTCGTTATACATACTTACGTAGGGCCGTATAAACGAACGCTATTAGATCAAATACGCGGCACAATTAGTACTACGTCGAGGGGCTTCGGGATTTTTTCATTTCGACCCTTTTAATTTCATTTTAATCTTCTATCTCTCTCAAACAAAATCCTGCCCCTTTCTCATTAAAAAGGAGAATTCAAGCGAGACAACCCATTTTCGCACCCCCGGCACCGTAAGACGGCCACCATTTTGGAAAACGTCGCCTCGAGGGTTGAACCACCTTCCATACACTATGTAGCATAAACAAACGAGCGTAGTTTACAGATCGATACGAAAACACGTAGTAGGCCACCACCACCTTATCGCAAGCATCCTGCCCGCGTGCAAATGCGAACAATGTTGAGAGCCCAGACGTGGTTGTTTTTCTCGTTGCTAACATTCGACGTAGCAGGGTTCAAAGACCCCGGGACGCGGTCGCGAGTAGCAAAAGGATACCACCGTCGATCGAGGCACGCGATTGGTCACGGTGGGGAGGAAAGAATAGCGGTGGAAGAAATTAAAAAGGAACACCGCGTCGCGATTGGTCGAACGGCGTCGCAGGAAATTTCAAAGTTGCTACTCGTAATCGGGGAGTGGCGGGCGATAAGCGCGACGGGTCGGAGCGTTCGGACGGATTCGGTGGAGCTCGGCTCGGTTCGATTCGGTTCATTTCAGTCAGCTGGCTGACTGACAGGGCGTTGCCCCGCGCGCGATGCACCATTCATTACGGAGCGCTGCAACCGGAGAGCCGACCTGCGCGTTCCCCTCCCTGTACTTCTCCTCCGTCTCGCGCACTCTCTCCCCCCACCCTTCAATTCCGCTGCAACTGTGGCCTGCGAGAGACCACCTACTACCACTCCGTACTACTACTATTCGTACTACTACCGCGCGTACGACGCTCTGCTACTACTACTACTATCGCTACTACTACTATCGCTACTACTACTACGGCGATACTTTTATCACTGCGCGGCCCACCGCCGCCGCGCGCCGCACCGAATCGAGGCCGTGCCTAATATCTGCCCCGGAGGATTCTGTCGCTGGGTTTTAATGGTTCCGTTACAATTACAACCTTAACTTCGCCAGCAGCGAGAAAGAAAAATGGGAACATCCCCCACCCTCCCAGCTCCCTTCACTACGCCCGCCAACCCCGTTCCAGCGTCGATCCGCCATCTTCCACCCTCATTATCGACGGAGGGCCTCTGTCTACGTCGCGATGAATGACGCTTTTTTAGATTCAGCCACGGTATTGACAGATCTTCTGGATCGCCCGCCGGGGGGAAGGGCGCGGACGGGAGGGGAGAGGCATGCATCTGGCCGAGTGCATCGTGGGGAAGCTTTTCAATGAGCGCCTCGGTTCCGTACGCTTCGCGGCTATAGAGCGTCGCGGAGCGCGGACCGTTTCCTCCGCGCCCGTGTGTTCGGCTAATGAGAAAGTCTCGTGAGCTCCAATTGCATCGATTAAAACGGATTGGACGGAAACGCGCGGAATCGCAAGGTCGTGGACGACGATGGAGCCATCAATGTACCCTGGGAACCTTCGTTATGCGAACCTATTCGGGGGTATTAACCCTCCGAGTCCCATAGGCGCGTTTACGTGGCCAGAAGAAGCTATCGATATGAACTATGAACGCATACATACCAATATATATTAATCTTTTTTTAGCTTTAGGGTGAACCGATAGTTCTTTTCCATTTTTCATTTTTATTACGCACTCCAGTGTAACGATTACCTAGCATCGTTTCATTCTCTTCTTTTTCCTATCGAAGAAACAACCGAGACCAAGGTCGATCCAAGCAGCGACCCTGAAGAGCACGCTCGAATAAATGCTCGATCGATGCTTACCCAGATGACCGTAATTATATTAAATTAGTAAATTGCGTAGAACAATCGACGCTACGTGTCCGTCGTTGATTAGCCACTATTTTCTCTTTTTTTTTTTCTTCGAGCTCTGGCTTCATTTTCTCGTTTTATAGGACAACGATTTTCACACGACAGGGAACAATCGAAGATAGTTATATAATAATTGATACAGTCTACGCTGTTTGTCTAGATTGAAGGTTGCGTAGTCTACTTGATCGTGTAATTCGCTAAATTGTCATCGTCCGTGCAGTTATGGCTGGCAGTTTTCTAAAACACTGAGGAATAATCGTCGAGTCTATTATTAGATCTTAATAACTTTAATTTTCGAGTATACAGAAGTATTAGTTTCGTTAACTTTCATACAATTCCATCCCTGCTATCTTGACACAATTGAATACACTGGGTCAACAGATAATCCCGGATCGGTATTTTCGTCCCATATTCGGACACCAGACTTAGAGATCGATAAGTTCAGTCTCTCTGTATCGAACGTTGGCGGGAAAATAAAGCTGGACGCGGTGCTCGATACGTCCTATTAATTGCTGGGGCTTTTCTTCTCCAGCAAACAAAGAACACGTTTTATGCAACTGTCCGTCGCGCGTAATTGCGTGAACGACTGAGATCGATCGAGAACGAAGAAAACCACGGGAGGGTTTTCTATAATTCATCTGTAATTATGGCCGGCCCGATGGTGTTGCTCGCGATCAAATCTCACGCTTTGCCAGTGGGTCAGAGACACAATGGATGTTGCGCTAATGATCGGCAATCATCGTGATTGCTATTACCAGAGATAGCCAGCGATTCGTTCGAATAGTAATTGATAACGAAAGAAACCGACAAGAGAGAGAGCAATTAGTTATTATTATGAATTCGATAAAAAAAAAAAACATTGTCAATCCTTGCACGCAGATGTCCTCGATTTAATTTCCATAAGTTTTCGATAGTTTTGGGGTTTGTAACCTCGTGGAAGGAAGTCCGAATGAAAGGGGAATTGCTCGAATGCACGTGAAACGAAGTCGAGCTAGCCTGACGATTAATAGAAACGTAAGAAGCCTTTAATCTGGCGAATCACAGGGTAATTTTGATACTCTGCTGTGAAATTTCCGGTTCCCTCGTTTCCCTTTTATTTAACCAGCAGTTAACAGAAAGGCGAGTGAAATCTTCCCGATTGCCGGTTCGCTCTGTACACTCATTCATCAAATCACAATGTTCTTTCTCCGAACGACGCTTATCGAACGAGGATTACTGCAATTACGCCAAGAAGAGCTGCGATCATGCCAAGAAAATATCCCAGAAGTAGATTTATCGATTTGGTGGTCTTCTTCGGTTAATCGGTTCTATTTATCGAGTGTCTCGCGAGCCGCCGTTTAATTACGTTAAAACGAATATTAGGTTTTATCGATTTAGAGAGAAATTAAGGCTCCCGGTAATCGGTGAAATCGCCGTCGTAAATTAGAAACCAGGTGTCCCCGTTCTGAATCATAAAAGTGCGGTTCGCAAAAACTGGAACTTCCGCGTGTTGCCCTTTTTGGCGTCCGTCAAGTTCCAGACGCCTTCGAACGCTTATCCGAGATGATTTACGTCGCGACGTTGAATTGTAGCTTTGGAGTACGGAACAGATACGGAACTCGATCTCGCACTGTCATAAATAACGCGATTATTGAACAATGATGGCAATCTTACGGAGTGTTTCTAAAATAGAAAGCCAGGGGTGAAGTGCACTTTCTCTAGATGCTTTTAATCTTCTCGTAAGAAGCTGCAGTGCAAACAAATATCATAGCGCCCCGTGGTACCACCCTTCCCTCTACAAATGTTCTTATCAAAACCTCAGGGGTCGAGCTTCTTTTCCAAGCCACCTTGGAGTTACATAACCTTGTTCACCGCCACTGGACCACGTCGCGCCTGCAAATTATGAAACATTAAGACACTATTAAAAAAAAAAAATCGATCGGATTAGTACCCCCTCGAGTTTGCAGGTGAGCTGGTTCGTGCCAGCGTGCGCGATACGCGTGAGTACGCGTCCCCGATGAAACGCGAGACCCCGTCCCCTCTGTATAAAAGGCACGAAATAAAAGTGACGGGGAAAAATGGGCTGGGGGGTTGGCGGAGAGAACAGAAGCTGCGCGAGCAAGAGGTGACGTTTCAGATATGAGTTTCGCGGTGAACCACAGTCGGCGGTTGGCGAGGTCAGTGGCGCTGCGCTGTTGCGATGGCGGCTCTCAGAAAATCGACGTTAAAAATAACTTTTCGCTGGCTGATAATAGAATCCGCGGTTCCACGGACAGACACGCCGTGTGTCATATCGTTCGCCGCACGATCGAGCCGTTGGATCGATTTCCAGCGTCGCCGTTCTCGATCCATTCTGTGTTTTCGTAGACGAGAAATTAAGGGATGCAAAAATCCAGGGAATTTTCAGCCCTTGTGCACGAGGCTTTTCGGTATGCTTTGACATACGCAGGGAAAACGAGGAGGGCTCGCGTTTAAATTTTCGTAGATATATCATCCCTTATTTCTGGAGTAGCGATGCAATTCTGACGATGCGTGTACTGTCTTCAATTTTTGTATATTCGAGAGAAATTTTGTTTCAAGAGACTCTATGTTTAATGAATTTGAAGTATCTTCCCAGGCACGTAAGCACCGCAGGTATCGATGCCAAGCACTCGGCGAGTGCATTAAATGATTCATTTATTCCTGCGAGTATCGCTCGATTCCAGTGAAGTGATACTTGGTTATCGAGTTGATTGATACTCGCGAACGCGTATTGAAATTAATTCAATCGCGAATGGAAGCACGTCGAGTGGTCCTGGTGTGGCCACTGCGAGCATTATCGCAAAATAGTATCGATAGCGTTCACGGTAGCATTAGTGCAACGGATAGAACTACCCCATACATGGAATAATTAATTCCATTAATTCACTAGCTCAGATGAATCTCCAATTCTGATAAGATTACAAAACTAAATACCTCCGAGTGGCGTTAAAATAAAAATTCATGTCTTGCGGAGGTTTTCGCGAGTCTCAACCTGGCAGACGGCGCGCGTTAAACGCAGTATAGGCTTCGACGGGCCCATAAAAGCCCAAGATCTCGGCGCAGCGGTCGGTAGTCAATCTACGTATGCAAATGCGCCATGCATGGCTACTTTCATGACGGTGCATTTTCGCAGTAAGACCCAAAGCAGTGTCTCGCCGTCACTTCATCGCGATACGGCAGACACTGGTGCACGTGTGTGTACAAGACGCGTCTTTCTCGGTCTCTTTCTTCGTTCCTCCCCTCCTCGAGCCCCTTCCTCTTCCCCTTTTATTCGTGCAACTCGTTTCCTCGCAGGAAACAGCCACGCGCGCGCGTGCATAAGTGCATGCAACTCCCCGTTGCACGCCTCTGCGTTTGCAACATGGTGCAACTAGGCGAGCATCGTGTGTGCAGATGCTGCAACTCGTAGAACTGGCGCGCCATTCTACCGCCAGAGCGCGGCACAATGTTGCGTACGGTCGGCATTGAACGTACAACCGCGTATGAAATATTCACGGCTGGAATCTTTGCAACTAACCCTGTGCGTTTTCTTTTTCGAAAGGACAATTTAATTCAAGAAAATTCTAAATGAAACGTTTCATTCGGAGCGCAACAATTTTCACAGTGCGTTGCACTTGAAAAGGTAGAGTTGTAGGACTTTTGTCGAAAGTCCTTTTTATGTTGAATGAAAGAATGAAGGTGTTCTTTAGTGTGCTAGGGTTGCTTTGAGGTTCTTTTCTCCATTTGGGTATAGGTAATATAAATGAATGTAGTCATTGTAGGCATGGTGGTGCAAGGGATGGAAAATAATATTTCCTATGAGATTCGAGCAATCTGATACTAGGATGTAAACAGTCGAAATAGACAAATTTCCCCGATAAATTGAAATTGGAAAAATATACAAAAATGAGTACGTAGAGGGGGGAGTTCCCCCGTTCCTTTTCCCCGTATTTAGGAGTCCCCTTTAAGGGAGCAACCCGGAGAAATGGGCCGACAAACCCCCCCCGCGTCGAGAGTGACTGTGCAAACGATTTACCGTGGAAACGCTCTAGAGGCGCGAAGTGGCGTGAGAAAAAGGAAAAGAGAGGGGAAACTCTGGCTGTGCCCGGTTAAAAGCGCGACAAAGGAGAAGGGCGAACGCTCCGCGGGGGTGGGACACGATCGGGGGTGTCGCTCTGGAACGTGGCGATGGAATGACAAGTAGCGGTTGAATCTTTAATCTTTCGCGACGCGGGATATTAAAGTTTCTCGAGAGTTCGGCAACTACTTGAAATACCATAGTGAAATGGAGTTTAAGTTTCGGCTGTGGACCAGACACCGCGCCACTTGAGAATGGCAATATCGGTGGATATCGATTGGCATCTTTGCTGCATAAATAAGAAGGACCCGTGTAAGAAACCCTCCCCTTCCATCCGACAATCCTCTTCCTCGAACTCGATCGAATTCACTGTTTTCTCCGCTCGTTCCTCCTTCCATTCCTGGCCGCGACCATCGAGGGAACTCGTCGCGTGGCTGTTCCTTTCCCTTTTCCTTTTCCTTGTCTGGCCTGTCACTGAGACCTTTCCATACCAGGGACCAGGGATGGACAAAATTCAGATGAATATTTGGAGCAAAGGATGCAAAAATAATTGAAATAATTGACCGCACGCGAAGGAGTATTCGCTAACTCCGACTTGGCCCAACCGAAAAAGGTTGAAAACCATTATGCAAAGGCAAGATCGGATCGATGTCGGAACCGTGCAGGCTCGATAATGCCTTTATCGTCCGAGGGACGCCGCGAGGAGAGAAAGAACCGCGAGATGAGTCGAGGAGGGGGCGAAGGGCACCGAGCTGGGCCCCATGCGCGACGATAATTTCTATGGAAGACTGACGACCGCTTCATGGTCGCGGAATGCAAACAAACCATGTCCGACGACGACCAGCGTCCCCCAACGCCGCGTTCCTCCTCTTTCGCGCCTTCGCGCGCGCTTTGTGCGAGACTTGTACAGCCCTGGCGCGCGTGCAACCTCCCCAGGCTCGATTCACACGCGCTTACGGGGAAACCTTTTTGTTCCTGAGAACGTGTCCCTCGGATCAAGTTCAGTCCTTTCTTTGTGCCCCGTCTTTCTTTCACGCGTACTTACCTCGACGCTTCCGGCCCAATTTTTTTCCGAAAAAAAAAAAAAACCAGCGCGCAACCGCGACGTTCATCGAGGGAAAAGGTGGCGATGGTGGGAGAAAATTAATTGGTGGAACATTCGGAGCGCTTCTTCAACAGGAAGCTTCAGGGTTCCTTGTTTATTAAATACGAGATAGAAGGCGTGTGCAAATATAAAACATATCTTGGTTTGAAAATCAACTGGAGTTCGATAAACGTAACGCTAAAATATGGTAAACACTGATAATCTCCTCGAACAGGAGATTAAAGATACGAACGCGTATATGTGTCCATAGTCCCCACCGATGGCTTCCCCTGGACGGATATATGCGCCCACGGTCGCTCAAAGGGTTAACGACTGTCTACGGGACTTATCAGCGTGTCTGGCGTCTCGGCGATACGGCGTTTGATAAAGCGTATAAACGAAAGCAGCGGGAGCTGTTCGCCCGTTTGGAGTAATTTTCTGTTTGCAGCCTCCTTCCGTTCAAAGCGTCGTCTCAGTCGATTCCGTTCGCGCGCGATGCTAATATCTCTCCTCCCCTTTGTTGCCATAGAAAGGATGTTCGCTACGCTAGTGCTTAAAGTTCATTATTCGTCCAAGGTGGGGGGGGGGGGATTCAATGAAAACGCTCACACGCGCACACGTACGTGTTTGCACGCGAATGACAAAATATGCAGAGCAGAGTTCGATCGCATAGTTAATGGAACGCGCACGCATACGCGAGGACGCCTCTTTGAACCGTGGCAGCGATCGTTAAACCTGTCATTTGAAGTCTTATCGTTAACGTGCCCCCCCGCTAAAGGAGTAAGAGGAACCGTGAATTATTCAAAGCTTTTTCTCGAGCACGGGGAGTACTCCCTCGTTACCCTTCATTTTCGGCATTAAAATTTCCGAACGACGACTTTTTCCACCCAAGCAGAGATTCCACGAGCTGGATGAACGGTGCTGGAAAACAGAGGGCACACAAAGGGGTTTTATCCTTTCCGACACGTCGCGATTGGAAATTTTTATTTTTAATTGAAAATTTGAAGAACGCGTTACTAAACCATTTGCATCGCATGGAGAAGTGGAAAATTCGTTTTTATATTACATAATATTTAGTACAACTGGTTGCACCATATCATTGAAAATAAATATCGGAAATATCAAAATTTCCTCAGGTGGAGGCCATAAAAGATCGCTAATTATGGTATCATAGCCGGACGAGAAACAAACGTCGCGGTCACCAGAAGTAAACAGCGAACAATGGTCAAACACAGCCAAGTGAATCTCAATCGATGGCGCGTCTGACCAAAATGCTCCAGATGCACTCTTCCTAAAAGGAATCCTTGTATCAAATCATTTCAGGCTTCATTTTCGAGTTACTCTTTCAAGAAAAATCATTTAAGTGAAGATAGAATTTGTACAAATCAAATTCACTTTTTCAAGAAAAATCATTTAAGTGAAGATAGAATTTGTACAAATCAAATTCACTAAGTAGATGATACCATTCTCCTTCTTTTTTCGGATCACGTGCCTCGAAAAGTCACGTTTTCTACAATGTCCACTATTGTCCAATGCGTTTACCTATCTAAAAATGCACTATCGATGGACTGTCAATGCGCTATCGTTTATATGTCATGGATGTAGGTCAAACATCCCATCCAGAACAATTCATCAGGTTTGCCAGTCGAACGCAGTTGTGAACGTGGCCGCAGGTTGCTCGCGTCTCGCTGTCCTTGTCCGACAGTCAAGGTCAGGGTCGTCCACACGTCCAGTCGGCTACGTAGCCTGGCATCCAATGGGCATCGCGTCTCCCATAAACGGCCACGTGCTGGGTACCCAGGCCTCCTCGATTCAAGCTGTGCTATACACGCAGGCGATTCCAAGACGACGAATACCGACCAGTTTTCCCCGGTTCTCTCTCTCTCTCTCTGCCAGGTCGACGTGGTCGTGTTTACACGCGAATCGCGGTTCCCTGAAAATCCCGACTGACTGGCGGTCTCAGGGCCATCCGTTTCCACGGACGCGATGCAGTAGCACGCCGCCTCGCTCTCCACGGATGTTCCCATGGTCCTCGCATAATATCGCGTACACGTTACATTTCGTGTTGCGGCAGGTTTATTTCTAAACGTCAGGGACGCGGGATTACACCTTAATTAACGCTTGCCTCGGAGTGGCGCGCCGAGTGTCTCCTCGGAGACGTTCCTCGCGATTTAGATCCCACGATATCGTCGCGAGTCCTGAAAAAAAAAAGAGCCGTCGCACTTTTTAAATAAAGGAGAAGTAGCGTTCTTTGTGTTTAGAGACCTACACTGCAAGGTTTCGATAAGTGTCGCGGGGATAGAGCAAGCTGAGGGGTCAGAGAAGTGGTGGGGATGGCCACGCGACAGTTAGCGAACGAATTCTCCATGTACACAGTTTCCAACTTTTATGGTATTATTCTGATCAGAAAAATTACTAAAAAAAAATTGAAATTTTAAAGAGGAAAGAGTTTGATTGCTTTACTCTTATCTAATTTATATATTCGATGGAAATAAGTATAAAAGGAATGTTCTAATAAAATTATAATTGCAAGATGTACGAATAGTTCTCATGTTGGCGCATTGCTTTTCCTCGACTCGTGCCACGCAGACCAGCTTCGTAACCTTAAACTCTGTCAAGGTGTTGCGACGCTAACCTACACCACTCCTCCCGTTAAGTGTTTCCCGTTCACCAACACATCGACGTACGCGAACGTACTTGTCTCTTTATTCATCCGCGATATCATAGACCCGGTTGGCTACTCGGATTTCGAGGTCGAGGCGGATTTTTCGCGACGCAGTACTAGAAACTTCAGGATCGCTGACTCCGTGTGTCAGCCTGTGGCGGTCGTCGCGACGTGAGATCATGCGACGCCACTCTTTCCTCAGATAAGGCACGACGCGTCGAACGACACCAGTGCCAACATCCTTTTAACACTCTGGAATTAGGTGCGTCGGAAACTGTTAGGAATTCGAGTGAAATTTAACAAATCGACTGGGTGGAACAATTGCATAATTGCACCTGCGATTGGCAATTGATTTACTCCTTCCTGCATTTGAGAATGGACCAATTTTAATTGCAAAAATGAAATGCACGAAGCAATTACAAAATTACAATTTGAAATGAAGAATAGGTCAATTGTAATTTGGAAAAATCAATGGGCAATTGATGTCGCAAATTGAATACCATTCTGTCCAGCACCGAAGTGGTTGTCTGTAGATCATGCTTAGCGAGTCTTTGCTCGGATAAGGCATGACTCGTCAGACGGCTCCAGCCTTTTAATTCGAGACAGCGTGTGTTTCATGCTGGCTGCGTCAAGGAAAAGTCGATCGACTCGTCTGCTCCGTATCCGTTCTCACGCGATCGCGGTTGACACTCGATCGAACTCGTGAAATCTGCCATAAGAAATCGGATGCTCGCGAGGATGAGTTGCGCTAGACCGCCTTCTACACCTGGTACTTACTGCGCGGTACAACTCGAAGCTGTTATTTCATAAACGACGTTACGCGACACCTCGCTACGCACGCGATGAAGCTTCGAGAATTGTCTTCCGAGATGTCTGGTTATTCGTAAAAATTTGGTTAACCATGATGGGATAGTATGACGTAGGAAGGTTCGATGAAGAACGTGAATTTTTTTGTAAATTTTTAGATTTGGTATTTAGGGGATGGAAAAGTATTTTGAATGGCGAAACTTTGACTCTCTCTGATTTTGAATGAAAATAATATCGTGGATGAAATTAACGTGATTTTTTTCTTTTTGTTTCAGGTAAGACACTGAAACTTAACATAGCCGAATTCCCCAGAGAAATGTCACCTCACAGGTATTTATGATAAACAATTTTACTTCATAAAATAAACGCACCACCTGCGAATCCTCTCCATGGATCCTCTGTTATTATCGTACGAGGTCTCGATGCGTTTCGTGCAGCGTGGAATTCGTTAAGTGGCCTTGACCGTGACCGTGAACCAACCACATGAATCGCATGCAGCCGCAGTCAGGCTGTCAGCTTATCTGCTCAAACATCGAATCTGGAGCACGTTAACTAATTACCGGCTTTTCCATGGCTCCGGCTAAAGCCGGTAATTGCATGGCTGTCGTTATCAGTGTTGACTCTCCTGGGAATACAGCTGTCCCACCGCGGTCGCCGTTGGATTAGAATGTCAGGTGCATTCCCCTCCCGCTGTTTTCTCTTTTAATTTCGTCCCCTAATCGCTTTCGCGGGCCCTTCTCAATATTTACCTCCTTCTTTGTACCCGAAACAGCCAATGAGAAGCATTTCCATTACAGATATAAATGACCAGCGACATTCAATCCCTTGCTAGGGGATTGTAACCCCAAATATGTTTTCCGCTTTTGCAAAGCTATCGAATCTTATTTCATTTCCAATAATATTGGCTGGAGTAACGAGGTATCTATTATTTCTGTTTGACATTTTCGATCACGCAGTGCACGGTGTTAATCCACCGTGTTCCTCGAAACTTGTACCGCATACCGATTCGAGCGAAAAAGGTAAACGTACCGGATACAGGAGGAACAGTCATAACGTTCCATTCGAGGAACACGATGAGTAGCTCGATGGTAGAGGGAACGAATGGTATCTGGAGTGTTTAAATAATGAAAACGATCAATTGCCAATCGATTCATCGGACACGATTCCACCTCTCTCTTTTCCCCGTCTCTATCTCCTGCACGGGCATTCCCACGCGCATTCCTGCCGGTTGCATTTTATAGCCAGCGAGCTCGTAGTCTAATGGCCGCTCGCCGAGAGTATGTTGAACCGCGGCAAACTTGTTACGTGAACGTTATGTATTTATGTTAATGAGCCCTCTAAGACGACCAACGGCAACACGACTCGAGCACGTAATTGCGGTGCTTTCGCGCAAGGCCGAAAGGAACCATTCGTCACATCCATGCATCTTCCGAGGCGATGATGCATTGCGCCAGAGGAGGAAACAGTTGGGCGCCGTTCGGTTCGGTTATTTCGGTAAAATTTTGTATAAATAATCACTCGAACGAAAATTCATTCGAGGAAGGTTTTATTCGACTAATAATTCAAGTAAAATTTATTTGCATCGCTATTGCAATCATCTATTCAGGTAACCATGAAGATTTATCCAAACAACCATTCCAAAAATAAAATGTATGGGTTAAACGAGCATCTGAATATTCTGCAATTTTTATTTGAACTTTGAATTTCATTCGTCTACGAATTTTGAAAAACTTGGACCTTCTAATCAAACATTAGCCCTCGAATACTTCAACTTTATCCCTAGCCAACGGACCAGTCTAATAGTGAACTTTCCGAATGGTTTCCACCCTAATTCCAGGTTAATTTATTAGAATGGGAGCCGGTGAAACGACCCAATTCCCGTCGCGAACGAGCACCGAGCGGGACATTCGAACGGCGCCAGACGTTCGAAGCGTCAAACGTCCGAATCGAGTCTGGGTCTTTTGTCAGGTAATTCGAGTTCGACCGTTGGACAGTGCATCGAACTGGGGGCTGGTAAGAAGGTCACGTCGATTACGGACCGACGATGGCGGGCTATATGCACGACTTGACGAGATATTTTGGCCATCGTCGCAGTTTCCCCGTCTTTTTCGATCGAGCCGTGGCCGCCACTCGGAAACGGCTTCTAGTCGCTCGGGAGTAATGTCCTCGAGTGCACGTACGAGAGTACGCCACGCTCAGAATGCAGTTGCGTAACGTTGCCCCCACTGCTTTGCCCCCCCTCGCAGTCTTTCATTCCGATCTCCCTTCGGGGCTCTCTCTCAGTTTCTCCTTTCGTTTTCTTCTCTCCGTTTTGGCACTTTTCTTTTTCCATTTTCCCCTTTTTTTCTTTTTCCCCTCCTCTGGTCTCTGTCAATTTCATCCCCAATCTCCGATGTCTTGGCATCGATGGTGGCATAACCGAAACGGAGAAGAAGGAAGGAGAAGAATTGTGACTTGGGAGAATTTATTCCTAATATTAGTACACACGTAGAGCGTTCGTTGTAACTAATAATAATATATTATATTCTTTGTAATTTGAAGCCCCGAGACTAAATATTCTAGTTCAACAATTCTTCCTGTAGCCTCATACTTCCATCTTTTCCTCTTGGAAAAAACAAAACAAAACAAAACTTAAAGAACCCTCTCAATTCCCTACCTCAGTTCCATTCCTTGTCTCCAGGTCCCTTTCTTCCCGAACATGTCGCAATCAATCGAGGAGTCCAGCGCACTTTAGTCCTTCCTTCCTCCCCCGCGGTTATAATGTACGGCTTCGTGCCTTGGCAAGGTGTCCAGCTTTTCCCAACCTCCCTGAACCCGAATGCACTCGAGTTATTTTTCTTTCCGGCGTTTTCATGCCAACTCCTTCAGATACGCCGAGCAAAGGCACTCCGATCGCGTGGATACGTGTTCTTAATACGATAACCGTTGGAATGCGCCATCATCCACTCTCCTCTCCTGTCGTATCGTTCGATGAAATCATACGAGTACCTAGACGATTTGTCGAACTAGTTAGGCTTCCCATTCCCGTGTTTCACCGATCAAATGCTGATTCTCAGCGTGTATCGTGTCCCCCGCCAATTCTCAGACGCGGCTATCGGGTTCCAAAGACACGCACGGTGCTTTAGAGTCACGAATGAAATGGAGAAATTGGAATTAGCGATGCTAAATTTTCGTGTCGTAAGAATTTTAACAACGATTCGAAGTACTCGTGAAGACAAAGGGAGTTCTTAGAAAGTCACGTGACTGATAATAATATATCGAGGACGATAATTTTCATACCTATTCCTTTGCGTGCCACTCGCGCCTCTAATGCGTCCATCTTTGTTACATCACGCGAACCATGAGCCAACCTTGATTTTTTCACGCCTTTCGAACGCGAATCGAAGGTATGGAAAATGATTAGTCATCCTTCCTTACCTTATTTAGTTAAAAATATCATTTTAAAGATTTATTTTGAGGTGGTGTGATATAACATTGCGAAATTTGGCAAACGGAAAGCGTTTACCTCGAAAAACCTATTCCTGCGTTTCCGCCTGACGCTGGAGCACCGAGGCGAGCCACGTTTGCGGCGTCGTCAGGCGCCGGGACGCTTGACCGCAATGTGCCACGACAGACGAACAAATGCGGGAGAATTTGCAATTCTCGTTCGCTTTAATAGACCGTGCAGTGACGAGTAAAGCGTTTACGTTAGTTAGATAACAAGATTGCGTTCCGACCGAAGATTGTTTTTCTCTGGAAACACAGGGGTCGTGAAAATATTTTGATCGCGTATCGATATTTGAGAAAGAATCTATCCATTCCGACAGAAAAGAAAATGACTAGTGCATTTTATTTTATTTCTTTTTTTTTTTTTAAATTGTAAAGTTATCAATCTTTACATTGCTAAATTAATATCGGATAGGGGCCCAGCAGGGACTGTTCGCAACGGTCGTTCGGCTCGCGTTTCTGGTGTCTCGCGTTTCACCTTTCTCGCAGGTAGATCCGTTTAGCATACACCGCGGATACAAAACACCTTCCTTCCTGGAAGGTGCTTCTAAAACTGCGACGACGCGTCACTTTTTTTTTTTTTTTCGTTTTTCTCTCAGGAAGGTCGATTTCGCCTCTCGTTACCTCATCGTTGGGAATTTTAATTGCCTCTCGTCTCAGTTTGCGGCCGCCTTTAAGAAAACACGCGAAAGCCCTAGCGGAACCGTGAAATCGACCCTGTAATTACGTTCGAATGTATCGTGCTCTCTCGTTTTGGACGGGAGTAATTTTCACGCGTGCGAAGTTACTCCTAGACAAGATACTTTTAGCGAACGATCGTAGTAGATTTTAGTAGACATTAAACCCTTTATAAATGAATGTTTATAAGCGGAGGTAACAATGGGTCGAGTTTAATTCCAGTTTCTTTCCTAGAACGTATATCTCGAATATGAAAATACTAGCCTCCTTGCAGCAATGCGTTTTATCTTGGAAATTTACGGCTAATTGCGAATCCGCGCATTACGGGGAAATTAGGGGTTTACCCAAAAATGCCATGGAAATCTGTCGGACTTTATCCTCGAAACTGCAACCGCGTTCCGAGCTGTTATAAATGGTCCTGTAGAATTTAAAGTATGGTTCCCTTTTCTTTTCCTCCTTCGCGTATCAAGGCTAATTAAACATGTGTTGTATGTCGTTTGGTAACGCGGAGGAACATCTGCATAAACGATTCCACGATTCAGAGCGTATTTGCTAGCGTTACCTTCAAGTTACATCGTTTATACCAGAGTGAATAGAAGAAACATTTATTTCAATAACACTTATTTCTCTTGTAAAGGCAGTTACATGGCAATGGCAGAAATATTCGCAAAGATGACACGCTGACGGTAGGGACACGAGTCGTTTTTGGCCAGCAGCCACTTCGCGTCCAAACAGCGTTTCTTTGAAAGACGAAACCGACATTCCACGGCGAAACAAGTGTACACGTCTTCGTGGTCTTGTCAATTTTCTGTAAATACTCGAGATCCGGTCGCGAAGCGATGCCCAGACAGAGCAGCTAAGGATGAGCGACTACTCGACCGATTCGAGGGGACTCGAACGAATAATAAGCCTCATCTAGATTCGCGTAGGTCTATTTCAGTCGTTCGAGAACCTCCGTGTCAGGACTCGAGACGTGTCCGACGAATCGTATCTTGCCAACAGCAACATCGGTCTTGGTATGCACACAACGAACCGAGAAAGTCTAATTGGTCGGTTGTTTAACATTTGCGAGCCTGGAGGACGTTTACATTGAACTTGGCTGCAGGTGGGCCTCGAATTTATGAGTTTAACTTAGAATTGGAGCGAGTCGATTAATAGAATTAGACTAGACTTAGGGCACAATTAGTTACAGTTAGTTTATTTTTCCCCAACGCCTTAAAATGGAGGAATTTCGCGAAAACGGAGATAGACGAGGTTGGTTTCCCAGAAACCCATAGAGGAGTGGCTCTCGAGGGCAAGTATGCCACCCCAGAAGTATATTTACAGACGTAGCCATGAGTAATCTAATTTCTAGCTAGACTTCCAAGTTTTGCCAACATTGTCCGAGGCATGGCAGTTGATTGAAAGTTTGACAGAGCTTGATTGACTTTCGGATGATCGCGTTCAGTATTCCCGTACATTCTCTACGGGTGAAGCAATCTCGGATTCGTTTGGTTCCAGTTAATTTAGTGCCCTTTGCTTAGTTATCAATTTTACCATCTTTATGTCGGAGCGTGGAATTATACACACTTTCTACTTCCTGACGCAATCTCACAATTAGATATGGTTTATTAGAATTTTCTTAGCCGAAGATCCCTTCCATCAAACAGATTCCAACCTGCTCAGGCTTGGATCGTGACCTTAAGTGAAAATTTTAAATAAAAATCCACGAAACCTATGGAAGACAACTTCGAGCCATAATTCGAAGCTTCCTCCAGGAATCATGGTAGCGGTGGGGTATGGATCTGTGGAGCGCGCGAATGACGAAGACAATAGCAAACCTCGATGCTGAGAGAAGTGAACGTTTGGACTATCGATGGCACGCAGGGTCATAAAGGAACGCGAAACTGCAGCGAAGTGAGAGCGAGTTCGATAGGTGGCGGCCGGGCAGCCCGCTCTCCTGCATCGTGTTCGGTCTTTGGAATGCCGACGCCGCCGACGCCGACACAACAAGAACAAAACGATTCGATTCTTCGCGAAGGCCGAGTAGACTTTCGGTGGGAGCGAATTCCCGCGTCGAGCGATGGCTTCGAGACACCCACGGTCGACCAATCGGTTGGTTATCAATTTTCAGTTCTGAAGTTACTTAGATTTACCTGAACTTGCTTATCTGCTAATTTTTTAATTTCCAAGCACCGAAGTCAAATCTAAAATTCACTGTATCAAAGAGGAAAGAATTTCCATACTTTGAAAAAGTTCATAAGCTATCCAAGAAGAAACAACGATCGAACAAAAGTATGGGAATCTTTGGGGCAGCCTGTTGCCCTGCGGTATGTTGAATTTTCATAATAAATTAGATCGCGTGGTACTCAGGACTTGCGTGATCGACTGTGTGTCTCTTGGAAAACTTTGCTCGGCTTAATTTCACCTGCAGTCTAGTTGCTTACTAGTTCAGTTATCTGGTACTCGGTCACATGGTGCTCGGTGTCTATACCACTTAGCGTCAATTACAGTTAGAAATCCGTCAAGACGCCCGACTGTCAAGACTTGAGTTATGCTGTCCACCGTGTTATGGCAAGATCCTGTTACCTGCGTACAGGATGACCCAAGAGTCCTACCTGATCATTAGAAACCTGAATTGCTAACAAATTTCTTAATGGACGCTCTTTGAACCGGTAAAATTCGTGAATGTGTTATTTCAAATAATTTTAAATTCAATAAAAACGTCAATAAACACTAACAAACGTTACTTCCTCGAGAGTTCATCATTTTCTATGTATTCGTTTCCAAGCTTGAAATGAATCCTAAATAATGGATCCAATAAACGAAATAAACGAAATAAACTAAATAAACGAAAACGCAAGCGCTAAAATAATTCCGGTTTATAACCGACTGAATACACACATCTGATCCTGTGTGTCTTTGTTCTTAATTATTCAAGGAAGCGTACCGATTGCCGATGTTGCTCTTTCGGCTCAGCTTGCTTTCACTGCTCCGTCGTCGCGAAGTATTCCAATATTATGGCACGTCGACGTACGTTGGCAAAGTGCTCGGTAACTCCAAAATCCCTGTCGCCGTTATTCCTCGAAAAGGAAGTGCCTGCGAGCGCAAACAATTAACGTGGGAGGTATTAGGTTACCCTGTGAGGCCATGCCACTTACTCTTCTGCTATTAAATTATTATTATTCTACATGCAGGAGACTTTAGTGGGTTGATTCGGAATATTTCAAATTTTTTAAATACCCACATTGTAGTCCGTGTGAGAGATGCTGAGGTCTAGTTCCAAGCAGTGATGATCGCGCGCCTCTTAGACAAGATTCCCTGTGTCTACGTCGAAACAAATAGGGCAAAGGACGTATTAAAAGCCTGAAAGGACAAGGCTAACCTAATCATTCGCGTCAGGTACTTTCGTAGAAAGATACTTGGAGACAAGCGACCAAGAAAAAAGGAATAAACCCGAGCAGCGATTCTATGCCCTTGTTACACGCAGCGTAGTAAATACTCGTAGCCGTGGCATTCCACGACTGGTTACTACTACTACCGCTCCCTCCTCGCCTCTATTATCTCTTTCATTTCCCTCCCAGCATCCCTTTACAGGCCTGTGCTCGGCCATTTTGGCACCCAAAGATAAAAACATTATTTTTTAGTTCGCACTGTCAACCAGCTTTCGAGCGAAGCTAGGGTCCCCGTTTCGTCACTTGAAAGAAAACTCCAGCAGGTCGCGAACTTCGAAATCGCTCGATTTTCCTCGTGGACGACTTCGAGTATGGCTCGAAGCAGCGATTCGGCGTCGAAAGCAAAGGATACGAAGTCGGTTACACGTGAAAATGAGTTCAGCAGGTAGGGTCACGTGCTCAGACCACGCTTCACGGCTGTGAACTTTCCTTTCTTTTGATCGCCAGCTGCGCGGCATTATGCCCTCTAGTCTTTTACTCTCATCGATCGGCTGTGTCGTCAGCCCATTCAGCCACGGTCACAGCTGTCGTATCCTGATTTTTCCAGCTCGAGGAGCGCTCTGGAAAATGGGCGAGTTGCTCGAGAGCTCCTCGATGTGACTCTAAATGGAAAGAAAAAATTATTGGAAGATTGATGGGTGTCACGAGCACGTCTCAATTTTTATTCTCATTTATTTTCCTTGTATTCTCGAAGAGACGATGTTTGGTGACGCCTTCTTCTATGTTAAGACTCCTTGAGAAATTTCAGACACCACGAATCACGTTAGATCAGTCGCAATCAGTTCAAGACGAGTATCGGACGTTCTCCATTGCTCGCTTCCAATTCCCCGCGCAGGAAGCGTTTCCCGTCAAGAAATTGCCCGCTTAACGACTCCAAGGAACACACTTCAGATTACGCTTACTTTATTGTCTCAGATTGTAATGGCAATTGCGCCAAACAATGACAGGATTAACTGTAATCTACGGCTTCCCTGAGACCAGGATCGGAGTAGCACGTCTTCGAAGACGTTAACACTGCAACTTCCAAGCTACATTTTGAAAATTGTATTAAAATTACTCCGCCAAGCCTTTAAAGTTCCAAGTCCAGTTAGACTCGAGGAAATTGCACTGAAGAAAATCTGGGGTGAAAAGGGTTCCCAACGCTTTCGTCGTAATTTTGGGCGACGACTACTGAACTAGAAAATTGATTTTAAATTAATTCGACGCTCTTCTATCATTTTTAATATGTACAGTAGGTGTTCGGTGAACGTTCTCGTGATTTTTCGGAACAGGTTATTTAAAAGATCGCCAGTCAGTCGGCTGTGTTCAGCTTCTCTCCCAGTCATAAATCGCTCCGTGAGGTCGTTTAAGAAACTGAGCTTCGACCTTGGCCCACCTCGAGTTTGCAGAATGGTATTAGCAAGATTTCGGCACGTGCGTTGGAACTCTGGCCGAGCTGACTGTATCCGATCAGCCTCGACGTTTGTCTTGGTAGCCTTCCGGTCTCCTGATCGTCGTAACACCCAGCCACGAGGTCTGCTTCCTTTTGTTCCATCGAGTAACAGGCACGAGCTCGTTCATTCGATTATATTTTATTATTATATTGTCATTTGTTAACAGTTAGACGTACACCGCCTCTCAAAAGCTTAGCCATACGCTTGGGGGTATCAGGAATATTCGTAAACAACGAAATGAGAAAATAATTTTATCTGAACGTTACATTTTTATCCAGTGCACGAGTGGAATTCAGATTTAGAATTAACCGCTTCTCTACAATTTTCGGTGCAGTTTTAAAGTGTATTTTAAAGAGAGTTATATAATTGTTAATATTGAAAAATTAAACAATGTATCGAATCATCTAGAAATTTCTCCGTTCCTCGTTGGTCTAAGTTGCACGGGTTGCATCGTGTTCCATCGCGTTCTTAGACGCCCCCCCTCCCGAGGTTTTAATTGCGCGGTTAGGGGAGTCGCGAAGAAAACAGAGCGCGCAGAAGGCGGTCCTTTCGATTAAGCCCTTTGTGGAGACGGCAGATGCCGAGTGTTCGCGATTTTGCTCCAAGAAGCAGCCTTACGTGCACGCAAACGCAATAATAAGAACTGCCGGACTCGCATCCGGTCTGGCGATATTATTGTCGGTGGCCCGGGACACCCTTTCTCTTCTGCACGTCTTTGTCGCGTTAAGACTCCGCTTGGCGCTCTGTGGTTTCCTTATTCCCTTTCTTGCGACGTCCACCTTGTTCCTGTCGCCCGCCTTCAACTCCCACCTTCAACTCCCACCCTTCCCACGGGAGCGTCTTTTCCTTTTGCCTCTCCTCGATTCGTTTTTGGAGATTTTCGTCCCCTTTTCCTCGCACCCTCTCCTTCATTCGTCTCTTTGAAGGAGCCTCCTCGTCCTTGATCTTCTTCGGCGGCTGCTCTCTCGACGTCTCGTCGGAGTAGTCACAACCCTTGCAAGGGATACCTCCAGGTTTATTGTTCAAAAGTCTTTGGTACGTCTGATGATTTTCTTTAGAAACACGTGATTCGAAGTTACACCATCTCCGCTTTCCTTCGTCGAAATTTCTGTCCTAGGTCACGTATCATCCAGCTTCCAAACGTCTTGATTTTACGTCATTCTTCATCTCTTCCTCTCGATTCGTCCTCCCTCGAGACATCATTTTCCATTTCCCTCCCTTTATTGAATTCCATCCGGGACGACGCTTGCATTTTCTTCTATATTTTCTCTCTTGTTGTCCTCTCCGCGCATTTCCTGCAATTTCTTTTCCTGCGTCGCTTCCATCTATCTTGTTACGTTTGACAAGTTTTTCTTGCCCGGCATCCTCAGCGAAATCCTTCGCGTTTCCTTCCTGGTGGAATATTCTCCACGCCGCAAAAGAATTCTTCGATTCCTTCCTTGCGGAGTCCCCTGCTGTTTTTTCCGTATTTTGCGATTTCCTTTCATCCCGTCGCCTTTTTTGTTCGAGAAATATTCCTTGCCTTTGTGCACGGTACGAGAGATCTCTTACGTTGCACGCAATGCCCCCTCTTCGCGCGTTGTTTCTTCCCTTTGCTTCGCCCGCGTGCATGCTTATGTTTCCCTTCGTGTGGCGAACCGCATGATTTTATTGGGAACGGTACTTTGTAGTAGAAAAATAGGTTCAAGTGGACTCGTACCAGGAGAGCGTCGAGCAAAAGGTCCAAGGTGTTAGAGAACCACGTATCTTAGGCGTTAGAGGAGAAAGAAACTAAAATTAAACCTGACACGGGACACTTTCGAACTTAAACGATCAACATTTAACGTCCAATTATTTTTATTTATTTTTGCGTTGTACAGTCATAATAATACGTTTTCGTTACATCAAGATTACATAGAAACAGAAAAAAACATGCACCGGTTCATGCCAGCCTAGTTTATTATATACTAATGTAGAAGATTCTTTTCCAAGTTGCAAGCTCTTCCAAATAGCCCAGGAGTTAAGTAAAAAAAAATAATTTAAAAAAGGCCGCGTTGGAGCAGCAATGTACGACAGCGAGCTGAAGCTTTAAAAATTATGTTTGTTCGGTTTACATGGCGCGCGCAGCGTCGTTGGCGTCCTTTCGCTCGCGTTTGGACTTGATGACTTCCTTGACAAGCATCTGCTCGTCGGTTTTCTTCCCATGCCTCATTATGTGCCCCTGAACGACGGCTGGCGATGCCATCTTCAGATCGTAGGCCAATCCGAGATACGCGAGGAGTTCGAGATTCTTGGTGGAAATACTGAACTTCTCAGCCATTCGATAGTCCCACGGAAAGGCGTGATGGAAATTGTGCCAGCCGTCGCCCAACGTCAAAAACGAGGCTACCCACGACTCTGACGGTTTGATTCGCCTGAAACGCGAGCATAAACGAGTTCAGTCTATTCTTCCCACATAAGAGATGTCGTTGGGAGGTGTATTTACTTGTCATACGGCTTGGAGCCCCAAAGATGCGCGAAGGAGTTGATCGACCAGGTGATGTGGAGGTTGGTGACGTATTGGAGGACGTACGGCACGAAGAAGGAACACCAGAAGGTCTCGTTCCAGAAGTACATTGGCACTGCGACTGGGAACAACACGCCCACGAGGAAATAGAGCGGCAGGAAATACCTGAAATTCGGGAGAGCAGTTAGAGTTCGAGTTTTGGTGAGACTTAAGTAGAAAATTCCATGTGCGATCCTCCTATTCTCTGGACTTCTACATCTAAAATCTAAAGTCACAAAAAAGATGTAATGTCAGATGAAAAGACTGCTCCCATTCGCCCTATGGAATTTCAAATTTTTTACGTGTCGATTGATTTGCGTTCACCTGTACTGGAACATGACGAGTTTGTCAGCGCGCAAGTGGGAAACGTCGATCTCGCGTTGTTTCTTCAACACCAACGGGTGTTTCTTCATCATCAACCACCCCATGTGGCTGAAGAAGAATCCTCTGTTGGAATTGTGGGGATCCGCGTCGGTGTCGCTGTATTTGTGGTGAAGAAGATGGTCCCTTGTCCACGTGAACATGCTGTTCTGAAATCAGATAGAGCAACATTTTTACAAATTTTAGGATGTACGTAACTTGTACTAGTAAAATGGAAATAGTAGAGAAAAATGAAGAAAACTCTAGACAAATTCTGTAACTAGAAAAATTACCTGGCCAGACATGGTTTGGAAGATGATGAGAGCGACTCTGAGAGGAGGCGTCGCTTTGAAGCTCTTGTGGGTCGACCCACGATGCGCGCCAAGTCCTATCCCTTGGATAGCCAGGAAACCAACGAAGACTCCTGTAAGAAATTCGAAATTGTGCTCTGAAAATGTGGTGGTTTACAAAAATCGTGGTGGTAGATTATTTCATCGAAACTTCGTAAATATCTTTCCTTCGATCGCGAAGTTTCACTTACCCCATGCGATGGTGAGCGCTTTAGCGTGGAAAAATGCAGTGTAAATACCGATCAGCCATCCTATTTGAAGAGTAGCGTGCACAACTACGCGCATCCACAAATACGTATGCTTGTAATTCATGTCGGTGCCATATTTCTCTATGTGCACGTCTTCGTCTTCGTACGAGACATCCTTGCTCTCGTGACTAACTTCGGTCTCCATGTCTGTGGAACGCAGCTGTTATATTTTTCAAAGAAAAAGAAAGTCGAATAAAAATTTTAAATTTACTTTGCACAGATTTGTTCCTGTTAAATAGTTGTTGCACTGTTTAATTATTAATCGATATACAAAGACGGTTACCGTCCACCAAATAAATAAATAACGATACCTATCGATTGGTCGAACGACAGAGCACCGAACCGTTCCTCGAACTCGCAGATTTCCCGAATGTACTCCATTTTATATAGTTCGAGGCTCATAAATTGTATTACCGATTCATCGTTGGAAATCACCCTGACCCGCAATTAATTTAACGACGTTAGTCGTCGATATCCGCGATCGTATTCTCCTTAGTCGTTTTACGCATCGCGGAAAAACATCCGGCGAGATTTCCCTTCCAATAGCTCGCAAATTTGCATCCAATTCGTAACATAAAAATTGATCGTTGTTGCTAAATTTAATGGATTGTTTCGTCATGGTTCGTTGAACGTGGGATTTTCCTTTCAATACGTGACAAAGAAACGTGATATGATCAAGGAAAATGTACTAGACTCTTAGTAGTTTATTTATATAAGAATAATACAATAAAATAAAATAGATCGTAAAGTTCTGAAAAGGTTAAATTCCAGCACATCGAGCAGCGTTATTTTCCAGAAAGAGGCAAAGACGCCCGTTCTCGGATCGGAAGCTTTACGATCCTAGGAGCATCTGTCCGTTGGCCACCTGTCGGCAGGTGCGAAACGTACGAGCGGAGCCCGTTACCTTCGAAGTCGGTATCAATTGGCCCTTTTGTTTTCACTGGTTCTTTCCACGGGACCCCGGTTCCCGTTTTACTACGGCGTAGTACGTACGCGCGACACGCGATAGTCGGCTCTCCGGATGTTATCGACTCGAGCCAGACCATGGTGGTCCCCTCCACCCTTTCGAGTAAAACCCTTTAAGCCCGCGCCACGTAAACAGGAAGTGCCGTCCCCGCCATCTTTGCATCCTCCGACGCAGGTTACAAATAATGCTTAGAAAACACCTGCGTCTGGCACGTATCATTATCCTCGATTCTTTTTAAACGTGTAGTCCACTTCCACTTCGTCTCCCGTTTCTTGGATTTTAAAGGAGCTCTTTTTCTATATTTTTTTTTTTGTCATCCTGCTCGATCGAAACGCTTCCATCTTAGTCACGAGCCCTTTTACGCCCAGGATCGCTTGACCGATGGGGATGTTCGAGAATTTTGTTTATCATTCCTTACTTAGTACACTCATATTTTTGAAATATTACAACTTTGATAGAAAGGTACAATTTATTTTTCTCCTATATAAATTACTTTAAATGGCGAGATTAATGTTACGGTGTCCAGGTGGGATAATATTTTTCTCTCCTGCGTTTTCCAGTTACCGATTCGCAGTCGCTCGTAAACCGCTCTCCCACCGTTGATCATTTCTTCCGCGATAATTAGATGTCAGGGGGAGACTAAACAGCGTGCGAAACGAGACGAGGAGCGTGGATCGAGAACAATGCGAAATTATTAATAACCTACGGCAGAAAAAGAGCGTCGTGATGGATCGTTTACTAAGACAATATTTTGTTCTTCTTGCAGGCCGCGATACTTCAGCAGACGGCGGAGTACATATACCAGCTGGAGCAGGAGAAGACCCAGCTGTTGTCACAGAACTGTCAGTTGAAGAGATTGGTGAACCAGCACGAGGGTGGCGATGTTCCCATCAAGAAACGCAAGCCAGACAACCAAGGTAAGACTTGGAATAATTATCAAAATGAAAATATTTGTATAAATTTGTCGACGTTCGATAATGTTGGATACTCGAACATCGAATTTGGTAGTCAAGGGTAATCATTAAGGGTTGATTAAAAGCAGACGTTTAACGAAGTCTCGTATAAAAGTATAACTTAATCACTCGATTAACTCGTGGATTTGTCAAAATATTTCTATTCAAAACTAGAGATGATTGAATCTAAAATCACAGAATTAATTTTCACCCTCTGGTACTGTATAAAAATAAAAAAATAAAAACGTTAAGAGTGGTGCCAAGCTTTTCAAGCTTATAACACTTCCATGATAGCATGTTAATACACTTTTTCATTCGCGAAAAAAGCAATTCGCGGATCAGCGGGATGAACCAACCCCCAGGCCCTAATTTACCCCCGGCGATAGGAATAACTTACTTTACGCCAGTGACTCGTCTCGTCGCGGTGACTCGTCGGGGAATTTTTTAATTTGTCGACCGAAAGCAGCGCGAAGAATTAATATAGCGGAGTCGTTCGTCATTTTCGCCAGAGTAATTACATTCCTGGTGGTCGGCCCTCCCGCGCCGGATATTCCGTTCCGTTCGCGGTAGGGAAAAAAGTCGCAATCCGATCGATAGGATCGAAACTTCGTTTACTCTCCTTTAGCTCGCGGTGCCATTAAAATTTCAGGCTACCCAGTCACCCGGAAAGGGGATAGCTCCTTGCTTTAAAAATCATTACACTGGGCGTTCCCTTTGAAGTGTTGCAGACTCCTTTCTTCATAAGTATCAGGGGGGTGGCAAAGTGATTTTTACTTCCAACGTTATTTGTCGAGCAAACACATCATTAGGAAAGCTATTTGTACTTTGCTACCGTGTGAGCTTTAAAAATGAAACGAACAGAATTTTTGTGTACATGAAAAACTCACGGTAAAATCACAGAATTTTTATTTCTAGTATATAAAACTAAAAGAAAGTATTTCAAAGTGGTACCAAGGTTTTGAATATTTTTAAGTGATATCAAAGCAAAAAAGAGGCTATTCTTTGAGATTGATCAAGATTTGATAATCTGTACGAAAGTATTCGATTAATTAAATTTATATAGGGAATAATGTCCAGACTAGCATTAAACGTTGGACAAAAATTTCTTTGTTCCAGCAGGTGTTGTCGTTAGTCTACCAATGCACGTCAGCGAGAGCGGTGACGAGGGATTGGGGAGCATGTCCCCGGAACCCTTGTCGGTGATAACAGTGACCACAGAGGGACACTCCGTGGTCAACAGCGAGGTGGTGGAGCTCAGACGGCAGTTGGAAAGGGAGCGTCACACGAGGCTACATCTGGAAAAGCAGATGAGAGCTATACAAAGTCAACTGTACCCGGAAAGATTCAGGGACAATCAGCTGATCACTTATCAGCCGCACGAGGTATGTACAGCTTCACTCTACGTTACTTAAAAATCATTTGTACATCACATCGATCGCCAGATTAATAAACGATTAGAAACATCGAATAGTGTGCACTATATTCGATCTTCTTATTTTTAAATAAAAGACAACATTATCTGGATTTATTTTCTTTGACACCTTCATTTAACGAGTGACCTGGCAGTCAATGTGATAATAGCTTAACCCATTTAACTGTCGTATCAACCACACAAGCCTGACACCTAGAATCCCATGGACTCGCGTCATCCACAGATAGCTGTCAGAGTTCATCTCTAGAGCAAACCGTTTCCACCTAACCGCGAGTGTTCTGCGAATTCTGACGAGTCGTTTAATACGTTGACTGCCAGATCAGTAATCGTCAAAATTCCTTGTTTCTCTTTAAAATTCATGAATCCTCGTGATCTGTTTTCTAAAAAAAAAACCACATCCACGAACTCTGGATGATACCAAGTAGAATGAGTTTCTTTTAAATTTGACATGGAATTCAGTTTGTTCGCCGAGTTAATCATGCTCTGAAATTTTGTCGTTGCAGGTGATCGAGCACACGGACAACGTGATCGCTCAGGAGACGGAGGAAGCGGTCGCAGCGCTTCAGGTAGTGTCCGTGGTGTCCCTGCCACCGGTGGGTTCGACGCAAACAGTGGAAACGTCTAGTCCTGAACCAAGTTCGCCGCCCCTGTCGCCGCAGCCCACCGACATGGTGGCAGTGGACATCAAGGAGGAAGAAATGTGCCCAGGAAGCCCGAAGATCGTCGCGTTCAGCCAGAATCCAACGTTTGCCACCATCGAAGAGCCCACCACTGCTGACTCTTTCTCCTCCTCGAGTCGCGTCACGTACGCCTCGAGTACAGGAGACTTCAAGAACTCGTCGCCACAGTACATCACAGCCAGCCCTAGCAGGCCGTTCTCGCCTGTAGCAGAGCCCCAGCGGTTGCCCAGTGTTCTGGAGGCGGCGATAAAGGCGGAACCTAAGGTCGAAGTCGAGAGGTAAGCTTGTCAACCCATTATTCAAAGTGTTAGAGTTTCCGTGTATCAGTTAATCCGTCATATTCACCAACAAACCCTTCACCTCTTCTAAAAGGAATCAAATTAACGAAAGACCACACTAATTGCAGGTTGCCATCTCCATCGAACACTCTAGACGACGGCACGCCTCAGGGTAGGTTGTACCTGGCGAATACCTCGCGGCAGAACCTGGAGACCATCGTCGAGGCGATACGTCACCTCGAAGGGGACCATCTGTTCAGCGACGAGCCAGCGCAGGACGTGCCCTTGGCGTTGACTAACAAGCAAACGGGGAACCCAGCGGTGAAGTCCTCGACGTCGACGACCAGCCCTACGACGGCGAAGCAGCGGCTACTGCAGGCCGAGTTGTTCCAGTTCCACAGACAACAGCAGACCCAGCAGCGACCAGGCGTGATCGTGGTGAAGCACTCGTGATCGAAAGGCGCGCCGCGATCAATAAACTGAACGCGCTAAACTGCTGGCCTCTTGGGAACGAACTGGCGTCTGAGCCGCGATCGTCTCGGAACACGACGTATCATCCGAGTGTTCGTTGTTTTAAAGAGTTGAGACGATCCTTGGACAGTTCGACCCTTGGACGCTCGAGCCGCGGAAGCTCCGTTCCCCTCGATAATCGACGCTCGAGAAGGCCTCCTTGAGTTTGCCGTTGATCACCGACCTAACGGACGTCCGACGAGTCTGGGTCCGGTGTTTTCGTATGTTCCTACTGCCCGTCGTCTGCCTTCGTTTCGACCATCATCGATCCCCACTAGCGTTGGGCAGCCATCGCGATTCATTCGCGACTCCTTTTGTAATTAGCACGGTTGACGGGTCGATCGGTAATCGTGGGCCACGTTGATTCGTTTTCGTAATGTAGGTCTTCGTTGATCGTTGATTGATATTCGATTCGAAGACGAACAGCGTGGTCCTAGGTTGGTTAAGTATGTCTTGGATTTCTCTTGTAATTATTGTTCACGATTGGTAAGCTGTGGGAGACTCTTTACAGAAGATATATGCACTGTGAATCCTTCTAGCGTCGATAGAAATCAAAGAAATAATTGTTTTTATTAAACGTCTTGCTTCGAAACATCAGAGTTAACCAGGATTACCGATCACTCGGTGGATCGCCACGTTTTGCCCAGCCCTGGTACCCAAGAGCCGCGCGAGGAAACCTGTCATTGTTTGCGTTCGATGGACGGTAGATGCGGTCGGGTGGATCTTGATCCAGCTACGATTGGATCACGACTGTGGATCGAGCGAGATCTCGAAACGAAGGTGGAGCCATGTCGAAGCTCGACGAAAGGATCCTCGCCCCACCGAGTCGTCGAAACGTCTCCCAGCACCCTGCCCCTTTTACTTCTTCTTGTAAATACCACCGATATACATATTATCCCTTCGAGGTGTCGACGAATTCTCTGAATCTCGAACGATTCTCCAATCCTGCTGCGCATCCCGGTTCGAATCATCTCGGTCTCCCTCTTGTTCACCCATCCCCCGTTTCATATATATCCCCCCTTTCTCACCCTTCCTCCATTACTCCTCTTCGCGAATCGAGACAGCGAAGCGGGCGTTTTTCCCCTCGTCGCGTACACGAGGCAGGATTTTCATTTTTCTAGACTTAAGCGACTTGCTACCACAATAATAATATTAATATTAAATAATAATAATATTCCTAGATGATTAAGGCTGCGTACGATGTATTGTACCGATGTATACATGCATACACACGGTATATACGTATATACACGCATATCGATCCTCCAGTGTATATACATGTATGTGTATATATATGTGTATTCGTGTATATGTAGATATATATAATGGACATATTATATATATATATATTATATATATATTATACATAAAATCTTATTTACGTTCTTTTTTTACATTGTTACGAGAATTAAATGAAAAAACAAAAAGATTGAAAAGTATACACTTGACGACGCTAGGCGATGATTCACTATTCACGCGACGCGCATGACTTTTTTTTCTCGACATTCAACACACCGGGGGTTACCATTTCGAACGTTGCTACAATGAGAGAATGGAACGATTCAAACGAACAAGAATACAGTTAATAATACATACATACATAATTACATACACAACGCGACTAAAACCGAGACACACATGTGTTATGCATTGCTTAATATTTGACACACATTAATATGCACCGATGGCCGATGGACGTCTGATCGGAGTTTCGCATAACGGAGTGACCTTTTCGAGGACGAATTTTATTTCTCGTATCGCTCGAGAGACCGCGGACTGAAATTCCGTTTAATCTGTGCCAAATATCGAGTATCCAGACTTTTGTTCCTTCGTAGACGCCTAATACCAGCGACAATGGCGGATCGAAGCTGAGGGTCGTTCCCTCCCCTGTAGGATATAACCTCAAAGATGGGTAAACTAGATGAAAATTAGAACGAGTGGAAAACGAACCACCTTTTGATCGGTAATCGATGAACCATGACACAGTCATTTATTTAAAACATACACTCCATACATTTTCTGAGAAACCTTTTCCCGCAAGACTTTTCTAGTCTTTTCCAGCCCAGAATTCCCTACTCGCGTGCAGCTACGGATGTTTCAGAATTTTTTTCGTGTCCTTCGAGGGAAGGAACGATCGATCCTCGGATCGACCCATGTCGCGGGTGGGACAGAACACGTTTCCGATTCCGTTCCCACGCATACGCGATGGATATACAACTCTGTTTTATGTTAACACGAGCTCGCATTCACCACCACCACCACCACCATCATTATCATCATATTTTTCAATTTATCCTTTTCGTCCGATTCGAATTCCGACGATGTCGATTTTTAAAGGACTGATAATCACCGATAATCCGATAGACCAATTCTTACAAGCGTTATAATATCGCACGCGACAGAATTCTTTCCAAGGAGAACTGACGTCGAACGAAAGCGCGACAACCGACGTCGTGCTTTTGGAAACGACCCACTAGCATATGCCTACGCGATGGATTTATCTTTAGGTACTCGTTTTTAAGTATGTACGTAAGAGAGTTGAGCGAGACGCCAGGCATAAACGACCGATAAAACAAGGTGTATGGTTAAGCAAAAAAAAAAAAAGCAACCTTTAGTTAACGTTTAGCGGTTAGATTACGTAGGAATTGTTAGCCGAGATACACGATGAAATACAACAAAACCAAGTTATTAATATTGTCTATCGGTATGATAAATGTGAACGCTAATCCGTAACTTGTACTGTGTGTATATACTATTTAGCGATGTTGCATACGTTATACACGTGATTACCTAAACAGAGCGTACGACGTTGAAGGGATTATGCTTGCGAATGTTTAAACAAAGCAAACAAAAGAAAAAAAAAAGAAGTAATGAGAAACGAGAAACCGATCGCTTTCTCGCGCCTGGCTCGAACCCTTTTCTATCGCGCGTTCATCGTTTTTCTACGACTTTCGACTATTTCGACCCGTTTTTTCAACCCCCTAGCAACGTTTCGCGACGCTGAGGAATCCTTGGGGGCGATCATTTGTATTCTGTGTCGCGGTAGGCGCGAGAAGGCGAACGCTACGAACCTAAGATCCGCGATGAAAGTGTAATTAACGTCTTAGATGTTTTTGGAGGAATCCCTCGCTGGGACAGAGACGGGCTAAACTCTCATTCGAAGGAACCGTTTCGAATAACGTAGCTGGAATTGTGTAAAAATCGAGTAAAACTTAGAGTTTGTATCATAGGACGAAATTATATTTCACGGTGAACGAATAAAAGCTTGTGTCTTCATGACTCGTTCGATGGAATAATTATTTGGTGGATTAAAATTACAATCTGGACTGTATAATGAAATTATAGCTGAACGTTGATCCATATTCAATTCAAAAATATTCATATTGTTCGAATAATGCTGTTCGATTGAACGAAATTTGCGAATGAATCACAGAGGCTTTTATTCGTCATTAATTATTCGAATCTTTCGCCCATCTCTGCCCGAGGGTGGCACGTACAACGGCATCTCGACGTGGATGTTAGCGCGAGGACGCACGAGGGCCTAAGAAGTCAAAACACGAGATTCTTCGGGCGTTCCCGTCTTCTTTTACGTTTTCCCCTTTTTCTTACTTTTCCAAACGAATCTCGCTGCCTTTCTTTCGCGAACGATCAACATCCCCTTCTAGGGTTGCCAACTGGATCACATATAAAACAAGCTCGTAATAAATTTCCAATTTTACTAGGTAAGCATAATCTTTAGCGAATAAATAAATAATGGATAAATGATTTACCTTGGACTAGCTACCAATATCATTTATTTATTCGTTAGAAATTAGCCTTGCCTTTTATTTTCCACTTCGATTATTCCTAAAAAATAAAACACCCCAAATTTTTGCTATAATAAAGTACAAAGAGCTGAAAGGATTGTTGGCAATCCTAATTCCTAGCGTTTCACCTTCGTTTAGAGTCAGTCGTCGCGTGTATGCGCGCGCTCGAATCTCTGTTTATTTTGCTCCGAATACGCCATGTTTCTTACACAATCGTATCACACTGTCAGTTTTGGTTTTTCGTTGATCGTTTAACCCTGTGCCACTCTGACGTCGCACACCTATATCGCTTCTTGGCGTTCGCAGCAACGCAACTAAACGAAATTAAATTTAACCAGCCTTTTTACGTTTGCATTTCTGAAAAACACTTCGATGATTACGCAACTCTTGAGACATAGTTGTTTTCGTATCGTTTCACAATGAAATTTATGCAACAAAAACCAGATCGACGTACGTTCAGTCACTGTCAATGCCAAGAAGCGGTATACCTATATTTTAAAAGTCTGATTTCAGTTTTATTTTTTTTTTTTTTTATTTTTCTTAGCAATGGGTGCCATTGTAGCTCCGCAGCAATATGGCCACCGACCAGAACAGTTGTTAATTACAATTTCTGACATTGTGGATACAATGTTGAATGGTTCTTTTTATTAAAATCTATTCTTCAATTAATATTCCGTTGTCAATGTTCACCGATGTCCTATTGTGTAATTGTTTTCATAGACGAATGATCATTTGAATTATAAGAGTTTAACGTATTCTTTGCCACGATTCATTTTAGAGGAACTTACCCATTGCTAATATTTACGAAAGCTTTCAAAGTACACGTGACACGAAGATGCAAAAATTGAATGCATCGTTGACCTGGTTAAATATTTCTTTTTCGCTATTTTAAAGGATACTTTATGTGAAGCATTAACCTTGCTTGCATATTCCACGATCGTTCACAGTGATTGACGTGATAACAACTGCAAGCCAAAGATCAACCAGTGATTTCTCACTCGATGTGCACGATTGTTGGATGATTGCAAGATTCGCGAAGACGTTGAACTACGTCATTGCCTCTCAGCTTCAATTTTAAGAGAGCTGGGTGCTTTCGGACACCGATGTACCTTACGCGTAAATGTCTCGTGGCAAGGAACGTGTTGGCACGTTTCACGTGTTCGAGCGCTTCCATAAATGTTTGTGGACGAGCGCGTACAATGTATACGAGAATGTTGCGCGCATACATCGCGTATAAGTAAGAAAATAAACAAGCAAGCAGACCCACGCGTATTTACACGGTTTACTTTAGCGAGCGTTTAGGAGGGGGGGGGGGGGGAAAGAGAACCTAATAGCTCGTTCAACCCGAGCAGATCTCGTTTTCTCGCGAGCTGTTCGTTCTGAATGTCTTTACTCGATTTTTTGATCCTCTATAGACATCTACACACCGAAATTCCTTACAAACATGCGTACGTTCAATGTAAACACTACTACACTTGACGCAAACAGGTTCAAACGCATCTACACTCATCGCATTCGCACAGAAACGCGTCCACGTCCTGCTCAAACACGTCCAAACACAAATCCATTCGATACGAACATGTAAAAACGCGTCAGAACATTTATATACTTCGCAAACGTACTCGAACGTGGGTGCGGTCGACACGAACACGTATTCATCACAATCGTACACAGACACAAGCACACTCGACACAGACAGGTCTAAATTTGGCACAAACACATCCAAACCAGACACTTGCGCGCGCACAGCCGGTTTCTGTTCCTTACGTTCGCGAAGAGAAGACGTCGAAACGAAGTCCTCAGGGACGATAAGAACGCGTAGAGACTGTAACTTCGTGACCTGGTGCGTGGGCGGCTCAATCACGCGTCTCATCCCTATACGCCGTGAAGTCAATTCGCACGGGAACACGTTGACGTGTATTCAAAGTCGACGACTGCGTTTCACAGAAAGAAAATAATAAAATTATTCCTTTGCACAGTCTCGATCGAGCTATCGTTTACTATGCGTCTCGACTCTTCGTTGAAGATAAATGTTTGGAGCACGGACATGTTGGAATTCAATTTACCGAATTAATATATGCAAAAGGATTTACTAAATTAATGTGTAAAAAGACGTAACGACCCCTTTAGAATTCTTACGATGTTACTGTTAAATTTTCGAAATTAACGTATGAAAAGAATTTACTATATTATGCGATAATGTATTAAAAAATGTAACGATATCGTTAGGATTCTTTTTATATGTTAACTCGGTGAGGTTGCGACATTATCGGGTCTAAAGATGACTCTGCAACGAAACGTCGAAAACGTATGGCTAAGAATTAATTACTTTCTTTAAAGGATGAAGTAAAATTTATAGAGTTCAAGTCCAAGGAGAATACACGTCAGCGTCGATCGTCTCGTACGTGGTGATCGCGAATCTTTTTTACGAGTTTCTAAAATAACGACTGAGTCATAGGAACACAATTGCGTTTTGATTGCTTCGAGCAATTACGAGCAATTACGCGAGCAACTTGTCCTCCCTCCGATTCCCATACAGAGACGGGCAAAATCTTATCCAAACAAGCGTTCTCGAGCAACGAAGAAAAGACAAACACTTTTTTATTCGTTGCTCGTCGAATAAATATTTGAATTAGCGAATGAAAGATTTCACATTAAACGAACAAAATTTTAACTATTCCGTAAATTCGACGAAAATTTTGCACGTCTCTGTTCGCAATTTCTTATCGATCTCTTTGCATGCCACGTACGGTCGGATGGTTTGAACAAGAAGAGTTAAAAAGACACAAAAAAGCAAAAAAAAAAAGGAATATATAATAATATAGAAAGAGAGAAATGAAACTAGGCCGAAGAAACGACGGATTTATCGAATGGTGTTTTCAATTCGTGACGACAGGTTCTATACACCGTGTTTCGCGTCAATTTTTAGAAAGAAAAGTAAACGATGAACTAATGGGAAATTTTTCGAACTCACCGCTACGTAATTCGACGTTTCCGACGCTCCATTGAAGAATGAAATATGATTAAACAAAAAATAAAAAAAGACCCTTGTCACCCCCGCGATAACGACGCCCGATCGGGGCGAGTTTCTTTTTTTATCGTTGACTATATATAAATTATATATACATATATAGAAATATATACGCGAAAACAATGGCTCCTATAACTTCTTTACAGTTTCGTTAAGAAAGAGGATAAAAATGGGAGAACTAATGGTTCACGCGAAGAATCACGGCTAGTTGCTAAAGAAACGCTAATTAAAGAGAGAAAATGTGTGTGCGTGTGCGAGTGAGCGTATGTGTATCAGAGATGGGCAAATCTCTTATCCGAATTCAAACTTCGAATAACGAACTCGATGGAATAAACGTTGAGAATAAATCGCTATAGTTTATAACTATCGTGTATTAACGAACAATGAGTCCCTCAGAAGCCAAACCAACTGTTTCTTCTTTATTTAATATTTACGTATACTTACTGATATGATTATTAAAAAATAAACTGTGAATCGGGAGAGAGGCTCTTCCACCACCGATAAAATTAAATTTTGCCCATCTCTGGGGGTGTATCGCGAAACACCGAAAGGGAAGCAGCGAACGACGAGGCGGAAGACGAAGACGAAGAATCCTTTTAATGTTTAGGCGAGCGTGGCTGTGCGGATATCGAGCGACTATAAATTAATTAGATGACAAGTTTACTGTTAAAACTAACTCGACTTGTAACCCTTACGCGGCAAATGGCGACCGAAAGCTGCGCTTCTCGTTCGTCCGTGGCGCGAATGGACGACTGACTTTCCGATAAGATCGGGGGACCCTCGGTCCGCTTTCTTCATTCCCAAGAACGTCAGGGACTCGTGATTATCCTGATCTCAGAGGTGGAGCAAAATTCTAGTCGACATCGAAATAACGAACGGTTAAACTAATCGATGAGAATATCGGAAAGTGAAAGAATTTAGTTTTGCCAATGAAAAGAGTATTACACAATTATTTATTCATTAATGATCGAGTATAAAAATTAGGATTTTTATTATGAAATGATATCGCGTATTCTGTTCGAGAAATAGAAATTATCAGAATAAAATTTTGCCATCTCTGCCTGACGTGACACGGAGAACGCGAAGCTGTTCCACGCGGTTTGCAGGTCCATCCAGTTCCGACGACGACGAGACCGAATATTAATTAGGCTATTCCTAAAAGTATTGCGCATTTTGCAAGGGAAGAACCTTATCTGTCGTCTTCTGATTTTTATGTGATTCTGTAGGGTGGTGCGGAGAAGGCTATGAAAATGGTAGATGGACAGACTGGTTCCTTTCTTTGTTATTCACTCCTCTTCCTGTTGTTTTTAAACCGTCTATCGAAATAAAGTATACGTATCGATACATTGTTGTGAACCTCTCTTTGCGCTGAGTACGAGAATTGATCTTGCGTTTTCGTTGCTCGTTTCCTTTAGTTTCAGGCTAAGAAAAAGTTAAGTTTTAAAAATCTCGATAATTCTGTTTTTTTTTTCTTTTTTCTAGAAATTATTATTTATTCAGTCGAATGGTTGAACATGCATACGTGAAGATGTAAAATTTAGACATCGTAGAGATCATAAATGTAGAGTGATTTCTAAATTAGAGCGATCTGTAAATTAAAGCTTAAAAAATGCGCAATATTTTGTGGGAGACACCGATAGCTCGATAGAGAAGCGGCCGCTGTGTGCCTCGGCTAAGGTGACGAAATTAATTGACCGATTGCTCCGTATTCTATTTTTCTATGGCATCGTGCTTTCGGTCGCCACAAGCCCGAGGGAAAGACACTGGATAAGGCACTGTGGTGTCCGAGCTACGGAGCTCAACTTGGACTCTGCTGACCGTAAGTCGTAGAATTAATTAAAACGTGCGACAGTCGAACAAAATAAAAAAGGGTGCGCCGAGATACGCGACAGGTATCGCAGAAATTGGGAACCTTTCGGATTTGGAAGTTACTTTACCTATTTCTCGTGTAAGCACGTCAAATCACGAGGGGAGGGGAAAAATTGCAAAACTTCGATGAAGTTGATCGATTTATATAGTCGACTGTCGGTACGCGGTCCTTAGACAGGTTCCCCATGCCTGGTCTAACGATGAGTGATAGAAATCGAGGAAAAAATGTCTAGATAGCGCGTAAAGGTAATTAGCGGAACGGTTGATTAGGTTTTAGCGAGAAGGTTCCGGAAGAAATGCATTTCGTTTCGCGAACAGAACTGAAGTAGCATTTAGAATTGGTCTTCGTTCAACGTTTGATTAGCCCCGTGTCTGTGTGCACCTGCGTGCGTGTATGTGTATGCTCGACGAGAAATACAGTTCTTTTTCCTCTTCATTACGAAGTCAGACTGTCGAAATCATCCGGAATTGAATCGTGCCAGTCGTCGGAACAGGGTTGGGCATTATCGCGTCGATTACCAATGAACGATTAATTATACGAAAACGCGCGACACACTTCGTGTTTATTCTAGTCCAGAAAAAAAAGCTAGAGTATATAAAAGAAATAAAAATTGAATTATTCGAATCGAGTAATCGCCGCAAAAGTAATTTTTTCATTAGCGATCGATTATTCGAACGAAATTTTGCCCACCTCTGGCTCGTATCCTTTTCGATGAACGTTTCTTTCCAACGAGGAGAGCTACTTTAATCACTGAAGTATTAAAAGCGACGTAAAATAATCTAATAACGTTTAAGGAAACCAGAGGTATCCCAAAGTCGGTTTAGATAGAATTAGTTTGGAAAATGAGACAGGGAGAAAACAAGATGGACGGATGAGAAAGAAAAAGAACGCGCGCGTGTGTGTCACTGTAAGCGAAAATGGCGTACTCTAAGCGTAATTATTGTAAGCAAACAAAAAAAAAAAGAAGCGAAATACACCGACTGCACCGAAACGACTCGAGCGAACCACGAGACACGTTGTACTTCGTTTACGCTCGATTAACTTTTATAAGCGATCAACGAACTCTTCCAAATTTACCAGCAACAAGACTCGTCGCGTCACGATATTTTGTAAACAGTTTCGTTTAGCCCTTCCAATGATTAGACGTGACTGTACAATAGAACTCCATTTGTTCTACATATAACTGGATGGTGAAACTGGAATTGACAAATAGTTTGGATAATAAGAGCCCGCCAAATGTTTGAATAACGGTTCGAATAAACGGAGTTCTACTGCGCTCGTTACATCGAAGGGATTGGACGATGAAAAATGTGTTCTAGGAGGTATAACGAGAGACTGAATAGTAGAAGAAAACACGAGGAGCGACGACACGAATCGAAAAGGAATTTTCGGTTGGTCGTTGCTCCGAAACCAAACGTGATCGACGAGCTCTCGCAGCTAACGACGATCCGCGAGGAGTCGAACCGCGAATTACGATTACACGGTTCGCTCGAGTCGATAGAATTAAGTTGTATTTAGTTACTACATCGACGGATAGTAAACACGTTTTGGAGGAAGATCGGGGCGGATGTTTCGTGCAATGACTTCAAAGCAGAGGTGGGGAAAATTGTCGTCTAGATAAAAAAAAAAACAATTCAAATAATGAATAAGAAACGAATGTTCATCACTCGTTGAATGAGAATGAAATTTTGAATGTAAATTTTTAAAAAGATTGTAAGTATTTAATCGAATAAATCGCGTCGATTTTATTCGTTATTCGAATGAAATTTTGCCCGTCTCTGTTTGGTCGTATCTAACGAGACACTGAAGATATATACGTAAACGAAGAAGAACGGAGGAAAATGTGCGGCTAAATGTTAGAGGAATTATTAGACGTGTCGTTGGTCGATATTTACGAGCAGGTTTTTATTTCGTTCGAGTTTCTTACCGCTTGAAAGTTCAAAGTTCAAAATCACGCCAAGTTCAAGACCACCCAACTTTGGTCCTCTGGAGTTTCTATCTTCAGAATTGAACGACGGAACGGTGACGATGGTATCCTTAGAAATAAAGAATCGCTCGTATCGATCGATGGCAGATGTGACGATTTTTCTCGGCGACGTAGCATTTATACAAATCATTTTGATTAAACGTTAGAAAAAAGAAGGCGAGAGCAAGGGAGTCGATACTCGCGAGAAAAACGACTCGACGTTGCGAGGAATACTATTCGAGACGATACGTTCTCTCGTCGGGATAACGTATTGTGCATATATGAAAGATAATTTATTATATTAAATAGCGTATTATTGTATAGACGGCGATGAAACGTTGCACCGCGTCGATCAGCAATAAAATCGTCGCGAGATGATTGCTCTCGGAATAAAGAAAGCGAACGATAGATAGAAATAGGAAAAACGGAAAAAAAAAAAAGAAAACGAAGCGCGAAACGGAGGATGCATGATAGTTGTACGGAGACAAGTTGAAAAAAAAAATGAGTGCAATGTTTTATTGTTACAAAAAAAAAAAAAATAATTCCACTGGGCGCGATGCACGGAACGCGCTCCACGCGAGCAGTCACCTTCGAGAAAAGAAGTCTTCGTAACTATTTGCGTATTGCTTTATTGTTATACGAATACATTGTAAACGGTACGTTAAGATTAAAGGTAACGAGAATATTAAACTGACGGTGCCCATCGATTTCATTGCGCCCCCTCGATACGATCACGTGTATTTTATCCATTTACGCAAGGCGCGAGGCGAGATCTCGTCGAACAACTTTTGGGTTCTGAACTGAAGGGAATCGACTCTTTCGCTAGTATTAGGTGGAATCTTTCTGATAAGTTAATCGATTAATTGTCTTGTTCGTGTATTTATTTAGGGAATCGTTC